>NW_026856434.1:0-245000 GCF_026571515.1 Ruditapes philippinarum
AAAAATTAAAACCCCCGTTTAATGCAGAAAATACAAAAAAATTGGCATTCCTCGGACTGTAGGATAGGTAATAGGTCTCACACGATGTTGTTTCGAGAGACCCCGATGACTAGCAATTTAGAAGCACATAAACCGGTTTAATGCAGAAAATACAAATAAAAATGTTCAATTTACTTATATTTCTCTACATTTCTTTTTATTATTTTTCCTTTCCTTTATTTCTTAGCCCGGATGGCACCGTCCTAATCTACCCACGTGACCAGTGCAGACCATGACCAGCCGTCATCTTCCAAGGTAAGTGTCGTCTGCTCATAATCTGCACTGTTCGCTATTCAGTCAGTACTTATTTAGAAATTTTCTCGTAATACGATTGACTGAAAGATGGAAAAGTCCGTTTAAGGGTTTTGTATAAACAAGTTCTTTAGTTTCTGCTGAACATATCTATGATACATGACTTAAAGACCCATACTTAGTTCAGAGCTCCTTTACTAGTCAATAATTCACAAGCTTTTACAATAAATAAAAAAGGATAGTTTTAAGTTTTTGTTATTTAAAGTTATCAATTGAAACTTAATAAACTCTTCAGTTAAAATCAAGAACAGTATCGTAGCATTACATATGTACAATTATATCAAGTCATTCGTCAAAAGGGTCGTTTATATAATCTATATACACCGGCTGATGTAAATTTACGAGTTATTTTAATTTCAAGTTTACCATTTTGATCAAAGAAAGAAATTGTGTTACATTTTCGTCAGGAAGACTTAAAGGCATGTTACATGGTCATGTATGTAACCACATAGTGGCCACCGCCAAGTGTGTGGCCACCGCCAAGTGGCTTGGGTTGTTTAACCTCGTTACCGCCGTCTAGCGGCCAGAATCAAGTAAACTCATCGATTTATACTGGACTATATATCTGTACAATATCAAAATCTGTTTTATAAGCTATATTTTCTAATTACTAATACTTATAAGTAAATTATTGCCTATTGGTTATACTATTTACACCAAGACAAAGGGATATAAGGTTTTTTTTATATAATGTGCATGCACATTTAAATGAAAGTGGCAAAAATTCTACGACAAAAACACTGCTCGCCATAAAATATTCCGTGACAACAACACTGCTCGCCATCGCCATAGTCACACGATCTGCAGATGGGAAACACGAATTGACCACGTGATGCAAGTCAGCAATGGTAAGTTGTTGACATGTACACAAAGCATTGACTTACTCACGAGACCTGCACCTATGTTTTTGAGCAGAAATCTGTACAATGTTGGCTAATATTTCCTCCATTTAAGTCAATTTTCCACAACAGTTTTGCTATGGAATAGGTAGTAATTAGGTAACCGGCATGACATAATACAAGAACAAACTGTTCATCCATCACCGTTGTTTGTAACACTATTGACCTTTTTTCGGTAAAATGCGAGAAACAAAGAATTAACGAAGGTTTAATGTTATGTATATTGGCAAAAAAGGAGAAAGGAATACACCACGTGATATGAGAAAAAGATACATTGATAACTTTTGACAGTTTTTATATCAGATTTTTTTCCAAGCGTCTATCACTTTTTATCACCTCTGATATTCATTTGCGACTGTATCGAAATTCCAAAAATGGGGAAATGAATAAAACAAAACCCCCAATCCCCCCTAAAAAAACAAAAACAACGAAAAACAAAAACAAAACCAAAAAAAAGTTGAAAACAATTTTACTTTGTGAAATTTACAAGCTCGTTTTTTTGTTTGGTTTTGTTTCTTTTAGTTTGATTAAGATAATGTTGACTACATGTAAATATGAACAACACGTGTCTGTTATGGTTATATATAATATGTGTTGTCAACAAACGACCCTGAAAAACACTTTGTACTAATAAAGGAATCCAATTTCTCTCCAAAACAACTTCACGTGAGCAAAGTTAAGTTACCTAGTCATTTTAAAGCCTTTTAGATTATAAAAATTAGAGCAACCAGCTGCCGGGTTTTAAGGCAACAAATAAGTAGCGTTCCCGGACGCTGGAAATAACGTTTGAACTTTCAGCAAAACGTTTCGCAGGAAAGAATATTGGATAATTACCTAAATTAAGATCAGTAAGAAATTTATGTCTGATAATCCAAGTAAAAGCGACTTAAAGTATATCCAAAAGCTATTCGTATTGACATTTTCAGACTTTCTGCAATTTAAAAATTATCTACAAAAATTCAGTTGTGAATTATGAATTATTAAGTGTTCTTTTCTTTATTGTTAAATCAGTCCCCTAAGAAATTAATCTTTGAACAGAATTATCGTGATTGTGAAAATTTGTAACAAATTAATCTATATATAGAATCATAGCCAAAAGCCTTTTTGTAAAACACAATTCCTAAACAAAAATTCGATCTTTTTAATGAATGATAAAAATAATTCATCATTATTATCATTATCATCATCATCATCATCATCATCATCATCATAACCACCACCACCACCATCATCATCGTCAACATCATCAAGCAGCACCAGTTATAGAATTCAATGTATATACAGTGATAAAATGTTCAACGGCGGAGATATCCATGTATTTCATTTAGTTTTTTCTCTCCAAGAATGATAAATCTGATATTCTGGGGATATATTTTATTTCAAACAACCATACTTTGCCAATTTCAGGAATTCAGGAATTGACAAGAAAATCAGAAGCAGACGACAGGCAGGATGTTGGTCCGTAAACTTGCACGGATATAACAGTTACATAAGTCGTTAATGATCGAGACATGCGCTTTGAAGATAATAAAATGGATTCAAAACTCAATTACTGTTGAATTTACCTTCCTGACTGATTCACGAGACCTTGCTCAAAATCAACAAGAAGAGTCAAAAACATGTTGTTTGTTTATGAAGACATTTCCCTTCTCACGTGCCAAGATTGCCGTCAATTAAATAGCATCAAATTAAACGGAGACGAGAAAAGCCGCCCAATGGTATTCCAGCAAATAAAACGTGCTTTTATAAGCTTTTAATGTAAGATAGCCGTGAAGAATTTAAGCTTTTAGGGAAATGTATTGTTTCTTTCCTAAAGGCATATATATATATTTAATAAACCTGGCATTTCCGTTTGGATTGAGCAGAAGTAATCAACATCTTCCCACGTGGAACTGGATTTAGATAAAAAAGAATAACAAAAAAGACAACAAGCTATATGAATAACAAGGAAAAAAACATTGGAAATTTAAACTGGATACATATTAATTATATATTTTAGAAAATAAATTATAAATTAGATTCAAGGGGGCTAAGGTTTGACCCTTGTTTAAATGTCAGTAGCGTTCATTTTCTTCTTCAGAATTATTTGCATTTATAATTTTCTGGATAATTATTTTCTTGATGAAATATCACGGGATATTTATTTCTTTTTTCTTCTTGGAAATGTACCTAGATACATTATGAAACGATTTTTAGTTGGGGTTTAAGTCTTGCTAACACTATAAAGGTCATACAGCGACTTTCCAGCTTTACTGGCGAAGGGAAGACCTCCGTGCCCTTCCGTGCATTGTTTCAAGCACGAACGGGCATATAAATAGAATAATTACCGGAGTTCCGTAAGCTAGCTGGATTGCTTCCTCGCATGAAAGAATCCAAAGTGTCTGTAGGGATTCTTACCCACAGCGGTGGGGGGCAAATTGTTCAAAGTCAACGACCTTAACCGCTCGGCCACGGACGAGCAACCACGTCTGATCGCACCTGATTAACCATGTTTTCCCATTATTTCTAATTTTTGACAATCGAAAACGATCCAAACTGAATATAATTTCCATCCTTGTTAAAAAGGTATGAATTACGTAGATCATAAATCATAAAAAAACAGACATTGATTTCTTTTACAAAAAATGAACAAACGTACGGGAAAATGAAAATAAAACAAGCATGTGAGAGGTGAATCTTCTGAAGTTATATCTACTAATTAGATCTACTAATAAATATGAGAAAATCAAGGTAAATTATGTATGTGCTGCCTTAAATTTGTTATAAGTTATTAGTTTAAACATTCTGCAATGGCAAGCAATGATCAATTAATACAGCTGGAAGTGAATTATTATTTTCTTAAAGGCCCACCATCTCTAAGATATGATATCATTTTTAATTCTCAAAACCTTTTATTTTTGGTATCTTGACGCAGCTTAAAAACCTTTTGCTTCTTTTGCTCTGTATGCAATTGGTATAATTGTACTGAATTAGTATTTTGTATGGAAGTTATAATTATAAGTATTTACTACTTTGTTTACATGCTGCTACCTTTACGGCACATTACTGCACACCCAGCGCAACTTTTTCAGTTGTTTAGTACCTAACAATTGCTCTGATTCTATTATTAAAATACTTTTTAAACACAACGTCGCATTTCTAAAGTATTTTTTTTTTATTTTCGAGTCATGATGTGCCTTTAACAATATTTAAGTATAACAAATAGCAAATAAACACAATCGATATAGATTTTTAATTTTATGTTAAATTCAATCAATTCAGACATTGTTTCTGTCAGAATTTTAAATCTACTAATAACAAATTAAAAGGACATTATCTAGGTGACCGTACCACGTGACTTTTTGTGATCTGCGTGACACAGAAAGACGATTAAGATTTTTTCCCTGTCATAAGTTTTTTTGAATATTTCATGACAAAATTAAGTAATGAAAAATCATACATAAAATGAGCCGCGTCACGACAAAACCAACATAATGGGTTTGCGACCAGCATGGATCCAGACCAGCCTGCGCATCCGCGCAGTCTAATCAGGATCCATGCTGTTCGCTAGCAGTTTCTCTACTTGTAATAGGGTTTGTAAGCGAACAGCATAGATCCTGCGCGGTTGGTCTGGATCCATGCTGGTCGCAAACGCACTATGTTGGTTTTGTCGTGACGCGGCTCAAATGTTTGCTAGGCCCCTCAATCATTAGAATCACTAGAACAGTCGGACTTTTTACTTAAATCACATGAAAAATAATGAAACATTGAACAAGCTCTGGCAAAAAGTAAAAAGAAAACAAACACAACTTTCCATAAATTCAAACGTGACAGTCGGCTATGAACGAAGCCATCCGATTATTTGGTTCTCACACTTAAAAGCGCTGCGCATTTTGCACACGGCAAAGCTGGGGCAAAGTTTGAATTTATGGAAAGATTTTGTCAATGGAGAGAAACGGCGATAATCTTGATGTTTATTTCGGATGTTGCATTGTTTATATTACCGTTGAAGTTTAAAATTGACCATCATCGTGAAGAATTATATCTTCTGTGTCGATGGACCAAAGGATTATGTGAAAATATTGGAAATGGAATAAAATACATGGTGATTATGACGGTAGGGGTGCGGATTTTTACCGGCGAACATTTTTATCTTGTGTATAATTATAGATGTTGAAATATGAATTTTTTTCAAAACGGCTTATATTAAGTTTTTTTGATATATATGATCAGTACATGTGCTGGGATTGACAAATATGCATTTAATTTGGAATTTAAAGGCGTTTTGAGCTCCAAAACCCAAGTGTCTGTGAGAGAATGCACAACAATGATAACAATTTGAAGTAACAAAGTCGTTTGTTTCTATAGCCTGTCGAAAACATTTGAAACAATTGTTGACATAATACTTTTTACGACCAAAAAGGGATGGTAAAGCAGGATGTTAAAGAACCCGCGAGACTAGCACGGTGGAAAATTCTAAAAATAGCATCGATTGAGGTGCGTCATCAAATAAAGTGTACAAACACTTTGCTTGGCCGCTGATGTCAGTCTGTTTTTTCGGACGAAGTCCGTCTGTTGTCGGTTTGTCTTCCTGTAATAGTAACAGGGAAGGACTGAATGTAAAAAGAATCGATGAATCTCATTGGCCATTCTAAAATTAAACGTAAAGGACGGTTCTAACCGTTCTAAAATAAATATAAAGGATAGTTCTTACCATTCTAAAATAAAATTTTAAAAATAGCTCTATCATAAAATGTAAGGGATAGTTTTGCCACTATAAAACAAAATGTAGAGGATAGTTCTAAAATAAAATGTAAGGAATGAGGATATTTAAAAGAAAAAAAAAACAACTTTTAGGTTAACTTGTAAATGATTACAAAATTTAAAGTCAAACGTAGAACTAATAAAAGGGACAGCTTAAATAGAAGTTGTTCTTTGAAAAATCATCAATCTGGATATGCTATTATTCAATTTCAATGTTTACAAAGTGGGTATTTTCTTAATAGCTACAAAAAATAATTATCATGTCATTGTTATTCAAGCCTTGCTAACATTTCTTTATTAAAAACTTAGAAATAACATAATTTTGCATGTTAAACAGATTTACTTCGGCCGAGTATCGTTTTAAAAGATACTTAACATCATTTCCAATCTGAAATTTCATTGGTTGAATCAGTTCGGAAAAGTTTATGAAAAGTCAGAGAGTCTACGTGATGTTGGTTACATTTTTAAAAATTCAATCATACCATGTAAAAGAGAAAGAAACAAAAGAAAAGATGGCGATCGTTCCTTCACTCCACAAGTATCATACGGTATATTGCAACTTTTCCATAAAGCGGAGAACCTTGTTATATCCATCAAACAGCCATAAGAAATAGTTTTAGCATCATTTAAATAATTGTGTTTCTCCACATTTTTCTTGGTAGTTTTGAAATGAAGTGTTCTTTTGTTTAATAGAAATTAACCCCATACAGCACTAAGGTGCCGAAATGACCTTTTGTAGATACCTAAATGAACATTTTAATAGTTTATTTTCCGCCAATAGTTAGACTACACGGCTGTGCTTTCTGGCATGGCTTTAAATGTTGAATTCTGCTAAAGCCAGTGCTCGGGGATGTGGACGGTAGTTTGCACTTGACAATACCGTCCATGAACAGGCTCAATCAAACCGAGCCTGCAACATTTTCAATTTTGCCGTTTTGGGCTTTCTTTAGAGATTCTTATTTTCTCTTTTTTATGCTGGTGTCAAAAGTTAACCCCCTTCCGGTTTCACTGGCACGAACGTTTTACAGATTGCGCTGAGATGATTTTTACGTGACATGGTGACGCTAGGTAGTGCAGTTTTTAACCGGAACTTGTAACGCCAGGATTAACCCGCTTCTATTGAGCTTACTTCACGACCATAGACTTGAATTATACTGGCAATTTACAGCGCCATCTATTTGTGTTTTTCGAGAATAAAAAGGTACATGACAAGCATAACAGATGTAAACTAATGGAATGCGAACCGAAAAAACCATGTTGCCATTTTCCTGAAGATATTACAAATATCACGTGACTTTGTTCTGATAAAGGTGGTGACGAATATCACGTGACTATGTTCATAGCAACGATAAGATGACTTACATTGTGTACGCTAAAGCTTGCCTTAAAAACAACAAGAGTTGTCAAATAGTGTTGATTCATCGATACACATTTCGATATCTTATCGTTGTTTTGATCAAAGTCACATGTTGCACGTTCGTTGACAGATTCGATGAAAAACTGTTAATTGATAAAAGAGTTTTTCTTTTGCAATACTTCACAGAAAAGCAAAACTGTTAGAAACAAATTAATATTTGATTAAAATCCAATAGGAAATGCAACCGTTGCAGAGTAACCCTCAATAGAGTTGTAATTCTTAACTTCTCTACATTAAAGGCACATCATGCCTAAAAACTAAAACTAATTAATGTTTTTTTCTTTAGACAAAGCAAACTGAAGTTTTATAACATATGACTAATAGTCTTACATTATGTTACATACTTATCACCTGAAGAAAATAGCGCTGAAAGTAATAAAATTATTTGTCAAAAAAGTGGCAAAACAAAGTTGTATTTTGACTTCCATACATAAAACGTAATCACTATAACTGTACTATTTGCTAAAGAGCAACAAAGTGAAAGATGGTCAAGTAATTGGCCAATAAGTAAGGTTGTTTTTCTTAAAAATAATGACAAAATGTTTGCTGGAGCAGAATGGGCCTTTAAGAGTATCTAAAAGACTTCATGTTAAAATAACCTCTCTTAAGCAACACCATTCAACAACAACCAGACATCTTGCGTTGATCTGCAGAGGATGTACTGCACGTGACAAAAATGATTATCACGGGACGTGCGGTGTCATGACAGTTCACATTTCACATATATATTGTTGTTGTTTTTTAAATCGTGCAGAAATAAAGTGGAATAGAAACCCTTGACGAAATACGAATTAATATCAAATTATAACAACATTAATTTTTTACAAGTTAAAAAATATTTCTTTAAGTTCTATACGGTCCAAATACCAAAAAAAAAAAAAAAAAAAAAAAAGAAAAAAAAAAAAAAAAAAGAAAAAAACAACAAAAAAAAAACAAAACGATAATTAAATAAAGTCCTTAATTTAAAGCTAGAAACGTCAGTTTGATCATGGAAAGCCAACGTGGGTAAAAGTTTTATTATCATGCAGTTATAATTTTATTGTATAGTCCACTGTGGCAACCTTCAACACGCATTATTTGAAAGCGTTTCATGATCACGTGACAATGTCACGAATGATTTTGATAGCAAATAAAGTTCTGCCAAAAATTGCATACAAAAAATAATTTTCACGATCATTTTGCTGTTTCCAGATAAAAATGTTATAGTTTAACTTTTTTTTTTAAATACAATTGGTTTGCGATCTTACATTAACGAACATCGTTTTAATACACTGTTGTTTTAAACCAGCTTAGTTATCATAAAATGTTTTTAACTTTGGCTTCACCTAAACTGCTTTGTACTTAACCAGACTGCTTCAGAGGTCTAGATACGATTATATCTTTATTATGTTTGAAAATGCATTAAACATATTAAAAGCACACTATGTCACAGAAAATGAATACACGTTTATTTCTTTAGAAAAAACAATGATGAATTTTATAACGTTTAAATAGTGATTTTAGAGCATGTTTGATATTTATCACCTGAAGAACGTAGCGATAATTGTAAAATGTGTTGTTATATAAGTAGCAAAATGTAAACAAATGTAGCAAAATGTAAACAAAGTATACAAAATACCACTTACCAAACAGCAAGAGATGAAAAAGATGGTTCAGAAACTTGTCCAATCAGTTACTCCTTGGAAATTATAGTAGAACGCCAAGCATTAAAAGCTTTCGAGAAAAAGAAAGCATTTCTGAGGCATAATTGGCCTTTAATGACTATTTATTTGAAATAACTTAAGTTTAACTACATACTGGCGACAATTTGTGGCTGTTCAAACACTTAAAATGCCTGAAAATCAAAAGAACATTCATTTGCAATACTGCACGCAGAAACAATATTGTTTTTTTTTACTCAAACAACAGCTAATGAAAAATAAGAAGGAAATACGTAAGTAAAGTCATTTAACGTCAGAACGGCTCATTAGCATACAGTATTGTCATAGAACTTAGGAGGTATACATGTCAATATTATCATGAATGAAGAAGTTGAAGAAACGGGAACTATATTTTCAATTAGACTATACCAATCCTGTTATCATACATTTCAAACATCATGATAAAAAGACAATCCTCATTTGTTGTTCATTTCAACGCGCCTTTATATGTATTTTCTAAAATGCCAACAAAAAAAAACAAAAAAAAACAAAAAAACAAAAAAAAAAACATGTGGAAGGAAAACTTTATTGCCCATTCAAGTTTATATGGTCAGTGAACAGGTAAAATAAAAAAAAAATGGCATTTTGCCATAATTGTGTTAAATTTAATAATGTTCTTTGAAAAAAAACAACAAAAAACAATAATCAACGTAACCAATAAAAATTTATATTAATATCGTTATTAGTATCGGTAAAACTCAATTCTTTTAAAGAATGGTGCAGTTTTTTTTTAAAATATAATTTAGGTGGTTTTTATTTTGTATCAAAAGCACTTTTTATTATCAATTTTTTGTCAGTAGCCATAATATTTGCTAATCTTTTAAATATATTACTTTTTCAACTCTTTTGCAAAATGATTATTGTTTAATTTGCAATGTTGGCATGTTGCTTCAAGTACTGTTGCAAAGAGTAAAGTTCAATCGCAATATTTCGGCACATAATAATGTCCTTAAAAAAAGTCAAGGTGTTCCGAGAGAAGTCAAATGACAAAAAGCCTCGTTATGAAATATTCTTACGCTGATAAATTGTTGTCATATTGAATCATATATGCCTGCTATAAGTATAGAATACACTTTTTATGTAAAAATGTAAAACGTGCCACATACATTTATAACATCCAAAATAAAAAGACTAAACACTGTGAGTTCTGAATTATTTCATTTTTCAATTCGCCTGTGATTTGTCTTACCAGAACAGTAATTACATTGTTTTCCTCGTTTGTAAATATGCACCGCTTTTGAGACAAAAATAAATCTAAAACATCTAAAACATTATAACTGTATGTGTTCTTCGGTAAAAAAATTGAAATTTTACTATCAACAATGTTACATAAAGAGTTTATTGGTTTAAGCAAATGTGGTTATTTTGTATTTTGCAATAGAAACTTAACTTAATTTCACAGTCAGTGCTACCTTCTTCAGGTAATAAGAATCTAAAATGTTCTAAAATCATTTTTAACACAATACAACTAATGTTAGAAGAAAAAAGGCATAATGTGCGTTTCATAATTTGAAATTTTCCATTGCAGGTATGAATAATAGTGTCCATTTTTAAAAGATGGCATTCAACGTTGAAAGGGTTAAGAAGAACGTTTATTTTCACTATCAATTTTTTTCGGCCACAGGGCGTCTAAATTAAGCCTGACTTCCTGTAAAATTAACAGTGAAGAACTCAATATAAGAAGAATTTTCATTGGTCATTTTAAAGTTACAGACTGAAATCAGCAAATCTCATTGGCCATTCTAAAAGAAAATGTACAGGATAGTTCTTGACATTCTAAAATAAAACTCTTAGGATAGTTATGAAATAAAATGTTAAGGATAGTTCTTGCCTACAAATATTTTCAGCAATCATATAAACTAATACAATACATTTATACAGCATTTAATTAGTTACAAGTTTTCAAGTTTTTATATGGCTGATACATGTACAAGTACAAAGGAAAAGATTTCACGAGGAAAACCTTCATTTTGTGCTGAGTGCAGACGATACTATAAATAAGGATATAAAGTTGTAAAAATAGTACATTTTGCTATACTCGTGTATCATATAACATGCATTACCTTCCAACGTCACTATTTGCAGGACTATTCTCCTTCTATAGTAATTTTTATTTAGGGAAGTCCACTTAGGCCAAAAGGCCTAAAAACATTAAATTTGAAAACGTTACAAAGAGACCTAGCGAAGCACTTAAAATGAAAAAAAAAGTCGAATCGATAATAAAGAAAATTACTCAGAATAAAAGCAAAAAAAATGTGCAATTTTTAGCCGAATTTCAGTGAAAAGCGTTGTAAGGCTTATCATTTTGGGTCATATTTGCATAATTTAAAACAAATGCCATTCTTGAAAAACGGGTTTACAAAATGACCACTAATATTGATACTGACCTACATAAAATAGTACACAATCTAAGGAAAATATTTCAAGTTCCATCATGTCGAAAAAACCTTAGTGGAATTCCTTTCAAATTTATAAAAGAATTTTACAATTTAATTTGAACTTAAATTATCTGTTTACTTTTATTATTTCATTTCTTTTATGTATTTTATTTCTTTTTAATTTGTTCTTATTTCATTTCTATTTTGGTTTATACATATCGAATAATGAGCTGAATATTGTTAAACAAAAACATAGACTGTCAATACCAGGAATCATTTCTTCATTATTCTTACCACGCAAATTATGTCAAATGTCCATCTTTAAATCTAGACATTCATTTTGATGTAAAATTTAAAAAAGTACTGACTGAATAGAAAACAGCACAGACCATTACCACGCCGAACTGATGTGCCGGCTGATCATGGACCGCATTGGCCACATTGGTATATACAGTTGCCTCTAACAGGCTAAGTGTTTAATCACACTGAAAATATTTATTTCAATTAACTTTTTTTTTTCTGGCGGATTTATTCCAGTACATGTACTTTTAAAATATTCGGACATTATCCGTTGCCTGAAGGGAGATTTCGAAAGGAATCGTTATTTGTTAATTTGCATATCTTTTATTTCAAACTTTTGACATTATAAGCTAATGCAAGACATAAAATGGAATAATAATGCATTTTTCTTTCAACTTGCGTTTTTGTATATACAAATTATACAAAACTATGTATGCATTGACGGTAGTGGAAACTGCATGAATAATAAAAACACGTTAACATTATTTACAAACAATATTTGATAATTCCTTACTTATTGATATGTTTAAAAAATGAACACAAGATTTGACCTTAACAATGTGGTAACGTTTTCCATTTTCTACAGCTTTGACTATGAAGGACAGAAGGTAAAGTGTTTTATTTAACTGGGGAAGGACAATCTTAGGCAAAGTCAAGAACAAAACAATAAAAGAAGCGTTAACTGACTTATGTGGTATCAAAATGCCCCTAATTGAGGCTCCAACATCTATAGAAAAAAAGCCTAAATCCTTGCAAAACATATTTGTGTGTATCTTTTTAAAAAGGGTATTCGAACTTTGGACATGGTAAAATTTGTTAATATCACATTCATGGTGTTTTGAAGGTATTAAGATATTTTGCTTTGATATTTTTTGCTAATGCACCTCTTCATTGGTTTATGAACATTAATGAGCAGTATTTCTGGATTTTTACAAGAAACAAAGCATTTGATAGCTCTGATGAAGTTGAGATTCTTGAAAAGGAGGTTCGACAACCGCTTCAATTAAATAAGGAACTGCAATAAAATCTAAACGTTTGACTGACACTTTTATTGGCATTTTTTAAAATTGACAATGTTTGCTTTAAACTTGATTTGTCTATAGTTCAAAATTAACTTTAAAGAATGTACGTATCTTTTTAACCATGACCCATATTCGTATATTTCGACTGTGATTTAGTTTGAGTGAGCCCGTTGGACATAAATTGCTAAATATTTCCATCATAAATTGCTAAAAGAGTCAATTCGTTGCAGTAAATCAGTGAATGAAAACTGTTACTTATCTTCATTTATCTTCATTTTTATAGATCCTTGATCAATACTAAATAACCTATCAATTGCTTGTATTTTTTAATCTTTGGAATTGCGTAGTCAGAACTGAAAATTGAATTAATTCGATTACTGATTTTGAAGTTTTCTATACCGTTTGTTACTCAAAAAAATTCCAAACATTTTTCAGATTTCTAAGTAGTACAGCATTACCACAGATGTAAGCCAGCAAAATATGAAATATATAATAACAAATACAAAAGTTTTGTCTGTCTACGTACAGACAGAGTGAAACGAAAAGAGAGCGAGACAGGGTCACACCGGGACAGACGGGCAAGTAGGAATCTTTATCTCAAAAGTAGAGCATAGTGTTTGCAGATTCACTTCAACGCTAAATGTTATTGTTACTGGGTTTTTATTCACAAAGACAAAGAATCTAAAGTTCCTTACGTGGTGATTCTAACCGTAAGCGGTAAGGGGCAAGTGATTTGAAGTAATCCACATTAACCACTCCACCACAGAAGCACTTCAAAGCTATATGTAAGGCATATATGTTCACTTAGAACATTGTATAAAACACTGTGGGGGTTCAAGGTGTGTTTACATGTCACCCGTCACGTATTGTTGGATGTGATGTCCAGCTAGATTAACAATTGTCAACTATTCATCTACGTCATACACAGACTGTAGCTAATTTTTATAATTAATTTTCTACGATCTTTGACCGGATTCAATTTGTCTATATGACTATCGACATGAGAGAAAGCCTGTGACCAATTGTGGATGTGACATTTGAAAGTTTGCAAGAATAATTTGTTTTGATTCTGTTTTTCTTATTTTTTCCATCAGCAATGAAATATATATTTCTCAATAAGAATCATTTAACATATTGTTTTTCAATAACGAATAAATAATTCTCAAGTCGTTAACCCGCTACAACCAAATGTTGTTCGACATTTTGACATCATGCTGTATTCTGTTGGGAGTTCAATCTCCTTTGACTTTGATATTGAAATTCCTTAAGATTTAAATCGATATTTCCAAATTAAAAGCATGTAAAGTCAAGTTTACTCGTTCAGCAGGTTCTAAGATATGTTGATATGTTACAAGTTATAACATGTCATCAATATTATAGTATTAGATCTTTTCAGACCTCTCAAATCGGCTCGAACACAAAATCGTATCTTTAAAGCTTCACTTTAGCCCCGCTTTTGCATTTCATGGAACGCACCCAAAAAATGAAGGATCCAGCTCTGTTTTTCTTTTCTGAGGCTAATACTTCTAGACTTCCATAACAATATTTACTTAAAATAGAAATTAGGATAAAAACGTGCGATAAACTCGAAAACTTGTTAAAAACAACCAATCCTTTTTCCAAAATATGGAATCAATTAGGTTTCATAAGATCGACGACTAAAGGTTTTACCGGGGAATTTTATTTCCTTTTCATGTTAATGTGATCTTGGTTGTCTTACAATTACCTTTAAACCTCTTTCTTTAGACATATACTTACATGTATTAATGTCCAATATAGGATTAAAGTTTTAGCATTATAAAAATACTTCCAGTTCTAAACCAGACGTAAGAAATTTAGATAATTGCAGGATTAATTTGTTCTGTCATACTGGCCAACAACATCCATACATAATATTTCTTAGTTTGTTGCCATGTACGATACTAAATACCATTACTGCATTTATTTATGATATAACAGACCTTGCATTTTGGACCAATTCATATATTTCCAAATTCAAAAGCATGTCAAGTCAAATATAGAAATTCAACAGGGTCAAAGTCGTTGACATGTTACATGTTATAACATACAATCAATATCATTGTTTTAGATCTATTTAGACCTTACAAATGAATCTTTACCGGGACTTTGAATCTTTAAAGCTTCCATTTAGCTCTGCTGCTGCATTTCATGGAACGCACCCAAAAAGGAAGAATCTCACTCTGATTTCTTTCGTTGTTGACGAACAAGTGCAAATCTTTATCACAAAAGTAGGTCATAAAAGTAAGTGTTTGCAGATTCACTTCAACGTTTAATGTTACTGTTGCTAGGTTTTTATTCACAAAGACAAAGAATCTAAAGTTCCTTACGTGGTGATTCTACCGCTAAGCGGTAAGGGGCAAGTGATTTGAAGTCATCCACATCAACCACACCACCACAGAGGCACTTCAAAGCTATATGTAAGGCATAAATGCTCACTTAGAACATTGTATGAAACATTGTTGGGGTTCAAGGTGTGTTTATATGTCTTCCGTCACGTATTGTTGGATGTGATGTCCAGCAAGATTAACAATTGTCAACTATTCATGTACGTTACATACACAGACTGTAGCTAATTTTTATAATTAATTTTCTACGATCTTTGACCGGATTCAATTTGTCTATATGACTATCGACATGTGAAAAAGTATGTGACCCATTGTGGATGTGACATTTGAAAGTTTGCAAGAATAATTTGTTTTGATTCTGTTTTTCTTATTTTTTCCATCAGCAATGAAATATATATTTCTCAATAAGAATCATTTAACATATTGTTTTTCAATAACGAATAAATAATTCTCAAGTCGTTTACCCGCTAATACCAAATGTTGTTCGACATTTGGACATCATGCTGTATTCTGTTGGGAGTTCAATCTCCTTTGACTATGATATTGAAATTACTTAAGATTTAAATCGATATTTCCAAATTAAAAGCATGTAAAGTCAAGTTTACTCGTTCAGCAGGTTCTAAGATATGTTGATATGTTACATGTTATAACATGTCATCAATATTATAGTATTAGATCTTTTCAGACCTCTCAAATCGGCTCGAACACAAAATCGTATCTTTAAAGCTTTACTTTAGCTCTGCTATTGCATTTCATGGAGCGCACCAAAAAAAGGAAGAATCGAGCTCTTTTTTTCTTTTCTGAGGCCAATAATTCTAGACTTCCATAACAATATTTACTTAAAATAGAAATAAGGATCAAAACGTGCGATAAACTCAAAAACTTGTTAAAAACAACCAATCCTTTTTTCAGATTTGGAATCAAATTAGGTTTCATAAGATCGACGACTAAATGTTTTACCGGGGAATTTTATTTCCTTTTCATGTTAATGTGATCTTGGTTGTCTTACAATTACCTTTAAACCTCTTTCTTTAGACATATACTTACATGTATTAATGTCCAATATAGGATTAAAGTTTTAGCATTATATAAATACTACCAGTTCTAAACCAGACGTAAGAAATTTAGAAAATTGCAGGATTAATTTGTTCTGTCATACTGGCCAACAACAGCCATACATAATATTTCTTAGTTTGTTGCCATGTACGATACTAAATACCATCACTGTATTTATTTATGGTATAACAGACCTTGCATTTTGGACCAATTCATTTATTTCCAAATTCAAAAGCATGACAAGTCAAATATAGAAATTCAACAGGGTCATAGTCGTTGACAAGTTAAATATTATAATAGGTCAAATCTTGTTGAACTTAATAACTCGAGTTTCTTAACAATATATTTACTAAAAATAGAAACAAGGATGAAAAAACGTGATATATATTAAATAACTTGCAAAAAACAATCAATGCAAAATGGGTTTCATAAAAAGACAATTCAAATTAACTCTAGGCGGATCGCCTGAAGGATCGGTTTGTTTCATAACAAAAATATTTTTTTCTGAAGACGTAATCGTTAAAGATATTTACTTTAAATAGTAATAAGGATGAAAAACTTGAGATAAACTCAAGAGCTTGGAAACAAGGAATGCCTTTAAATGACTCGCAAAAATAGATAAATCCATTCAGGATGAGGAGCGTAAGAATCATCGGCCGAGGTCAATGAGGACATTTTTTTTCAAATCTCTTAATCTTTTTCTATTGACAGGGACAAATACATACTTTATAAAGGATATAAATGACAAACCATCAAATGTTATATAAATAATTCCAGTTCCAAGAGAGGCGAGACAATATGTGTAAAGAAATGCAATATATCTATTTTGTTTTTACCATCCCCCATACCACACTATCTCAAACGTCGTTTACCTCTTAAGGAACATTTTTTGTATGTAAACAAATAAATACCGGTATCCGGTATCATTACATCATCCGTTTTTATTTATCCCTTCATTAGTGCATTTTTACTAACGTAAAAAAAGGAGTGTTTTATCATTTGTTTTTTGTGTGTTTTTATGCGACTTTTAAATGAAGATTCTTAAGAGCTATTCTAAAAGTTCTAAAGTGTTATGATCTTATCCGGATTACCTTCATAGAATAATACTTTCGAACTAATTGTTAGAAATTTGTTGACGAAAAGTCCAAAAAGCAAAAACAGTATTTTTTCCAGAGGTCCCACTGACTTAAGCTCCAGTAATTCAATACTTTGATTAAGATCGTTAATAAATAATATAATAACTTTTTTGCATTGTGAAATGGTCTTAATTATTTTTATTTACAAATATTCCCCAAAGCTGTATCGGTAATAATATTAAATATTTGTTTTTTTAATTCTTATACAAAAGCAGACGAAACAACAAAATATCTTTAGAACAAGATAGTGCGCTCTGTAACAAATTCTAAAACATTTACATGTACCAAGCAAAAACTAAAGGACAAATCTAGGATAGATAAACATATATATCACTTGTTCACTATAAGTCGGCATTTAGAACGTGTTTCTCCGCAATGACCTTAAAACATGTGAGCAGAATTTTTCCATGTCAAGGAACTGCCAGCTTATGGAATGGACGAAACCAGATAACATTTCTACTATCTCCTGCGTACCTAAAGTATCAGCTTGTTTGAATGTTGGTTAGTTGGTAAGAATTTATGTTAAATAACGGATAAAGGCAATGCAAATAGCGGCTTATATAATGATTGGTTCTGGTAACTAATGTAAATAACAAATATTTTGGCAAACTTGTATTTTAGCATGCCACATCTTCTACATATATAGGTTAGCAAAATTTATGATTAATAAACATATTTCAGCATGTCAGAAGTCTTTAAGAAATAGGTAGACATTATTTACAAAAATATTGACTTATAATATATTTATTTCAGGTTTTGTTCGAAAAACAAAATTCCAGAATACAGAAAAGAAATTAAGAAAAGAACATAATAAGACATATGTAAAGCAAAAATATCTCAAGCGGATATTCTATCAAACATTTCGAACTGAATTGAAATATTGGCAAAAAAGTATTTAAAACATTTAGTTAATACATTGTAGTACTAGCAAGTTAATTTACAAATTGCTAACAAAATATCTTCATATTTTATATACTGATAAGAAATAAAAAAAGATCATAAACACACAATCAAATCATCGACAATTAAAAAAGGAATTCTTTGTAGAGAAACAGGTGAACGACTTGTTATGGCAACTTAACACAGTATGTATAAATGCGAATGACTTTGCCTTAAAACTGAGGATTATTAAACTTTTATTTGAACAAGTTGAAGGAGGTTTTATGATTTATGCGGCATTTTTGTAGCCCGTAGAATATAATTAATAACAGTATGTTCAAAATATGAAAAACAATACCCCAGCACAGGACCACCAGCAAAGAGCCCAGCAGGACTGAAAACAGGACAATGCACACAGGCAAAAAACGAACAGGATGTAATTATTAACCATACAAAAAAGAAAATCATAGAAACCTACAAGGTATTTTAAGATAAAAATAAAAAGGTCCAATATTCAAGGTAATCTTAGATACATGTCCTCACAGAGGCTGTCTGTCTGTCTTATTTTTATCCTATGAATGTGTAAATATCTCTTACCTACATGTATGTCCTTTTACAAAGTTTCATGGTTGTTATCTCCTAGAGACAACCAAAGATAATGACAATGTCAAATTCAGTATCAACATAATTAGAAAAATCCATACCATTGAATATGCAAATTTGATTCTTTGACATTTTCAGTTAAACCAATCAGTGACCGTTTCTATTTTGAATTAAAGCGTGTTTTGTAAATATATTCTTTTTTTTATAAATATCGCTAGACAATTTAAATGAAATTTCGAAAACGTTCAAATAAATACCATTAAAGTTTGTTCGTTGTCAGGAAATACATAGGAAATGTAATCTAATTCTAACCGTTACCAAACGTGTCCTTACAAAAAAGCAGGCGAGATGCTTAAAAACCCTTTGTAAAATCAAGAAACACACAGGCAACAAAAACATTTCCAAACACAAGCATCGGGTAGTATTCATTTAAAAGAAATGTAGTTTGTGAATATGAAACATCATTATCAAATGTAAGCAATTCTGATGTAACCTTTAATCCACATGTAAAGAACAGCTAAAATTATAAATAGTTTTACCTTTTCTCTTCGGTCATATTTTACTCATAAGGAAAACAAAGACAACAACATTCCAAATAAAATATAACAAAGTTTCGTACCATTCATATCCATCCTATAACGTCTTGACAAAGTTGAATGTAACAATGTTTCACAACAAAATGCAGTCTGATATGGTAGAGTATAAGTTCAACTACTAAGAACTTATGTAACTGAAAGAAGTCTATAGAGTCAACACAAAGTAGATACAACTCTTCATGAGCTTGTCTCGATTTGCTTTGAAGTATTTTACTAAAGGAATGGCATATTTATACAAGTTTATAAAGTGACGTCATTAAATGTCGTCAATAAACCTGTTGTTTATGTTGAGTCGCATGCTTCGTGAGTAACTCACGTGCTGTTGATGAAAGGATCGGCAAAATCGTGATCTCTTCACGTGTTGTTGATTCTAAAGAATTGTTTACAGTCAAGAACGGCAATATTTATAACGTGCTCGTTTGCCGGACACATGTGGAACCGGTGTGTCAAGCTAGGCCAAGATGCCTAAGCAAGAAAAATAGGCCAAAAATCTAATTGCCACAAATTTTCAAATATTTGGTTGAATATTTACTTTGTTATTATTAAATAAAAATAAAAAAGTAGTGGAATAATATCTGACTTTGTAGAAAATGGCCAAATGTGAATAATAATGATAGCTCAAGTTAACAAAAGTGATCATGATGAAAAAACTTATTTTTTGTTTAAATGAATAAGAAATTATGCGACCATGTTAAGAAGAAAAAAAGTCAAAACTTTTAAGTACTTTATTATAACAGAACCGATTTAAAATGGATGAAGGACAAAACAGTATGTAACAAAAGTTAGTTTTCCGACCGGGGATATAAATGTAAGGTTATATTTTAACTCGGGAAATAAACGTATGAACAATATCTTGTCTTTAATGACAGCGAACAAAAGTATGAACGAAAGTTGGCCTCTCAACTGAAGGTTTAAAATTGTGGACAACAACATAACAATTAGCGGTATTAAATTATGAAAATAACATAACATTTTTTAATATTTGCACTTTTGAAAACATTGAATAAAACGAGGGCTTCATCATGAATCATTGATTTTTCAAATAAAGCATTATCAAATTTGTTTGTCAATGACGTCTTTAGTTTCTAAGTGCGTATATAACAGATATCTATAAGAGGTCATTTGTAAACCAACGCAATTGAAAATTATCTATCTTAAAACATAAACATATATACAGTTCATGTCAATACTGCACGTCTTTCATATAGTCAATATTATGATTATAAGTATATACATGACGCATGAATAAAAAAGTAAAAATATTAGACCAAGCAGAGGGAAACAGTACTTTTTGCGAGGTATGACATTATTTGTTATTACCCCTCTCATTTTTTTGTAATGTGAATTCCCCACAGGCCACTGGGAGTTATTCATTCTGTTAATGCAAGAGTTCCTTGTTACTGTTACTCACAAACCTATGTGTTATTTTTCACTACCGCGAACAAAGACTTGTTTGGACACTGTTACTACATTTCATTTTTTAAATTACTGTGAAAAAGTATTATTACCCCTCACTTTTTTCGTAATGCTAATTTCCCATAGGCCTCTTGGAGTTATTCTTACTGTTTATGCAAGAGTACCACGCGACTAAGAATGTTAAATAGGTACTTTTTAATAGTATAAAATCTGGTCACGTGGTCTATTTTCTAAATAAAATGAAATAAAATGGCCGCCATTTTTTCTCGATTCATTCTTATTTTCGACGTTTACCACGGTAGGACATCACCATCTTCTCTTGAGTAACTATGACACCCGTACAATTTTAGTTGTTTGCACCCTGGAGTGCTTTCGCGTATAAAATATCTTTTTGTTGAATAGTCAAAAAGTAAACATCCGTTTTCAACGGAAGTAATTGCACTGTAAATAATTATGAATCAAACTGGAACATGCAGACGATTTAAGCATGCAACAAAGGATTATTTAACAATTTTAATCAGTAAAACATTACAGACATGGTGGATAGACATAGGATAGCATCATTATTTTGGCAAAAATCATGCAAAATATATTCTGGAAACAGAAGGATCAGATTTCACAGATCATAACCGTATAAATGGGTAAGTGTTTTGTTTTCTAAATAAAACTCAGCTAATTGTATGTTTATGATCAATTGCTTAAAGAATAAAAGAATAAGAACACTTCTCAAGTAGACCTAAAGTACACTTAAAACTTAAAAGGTAAGGACAGTTTAGTTATTGTAACTCTTGGTATTTTTTTGTAATAAAATAAATAACACATGGGTTTGTGATAAACAGTTAAAATATCATCCCTCGTAAAAATACTGTACATAACCCTCGGCTTCGCCTCGGGTAACAGTATTATCCTCGGGATGATCTTTTTACTGTTACCCACAAACCCATGTGTTATTTATATACGGTTACCTTTGTAACAGACTAACAGTACATAACACTTAGTCACATCGTACACCTGAACACATAAACTAACAGTAAGAAAAACTTCCATTGGCCTATGGGAAATAAATATTATAAAAACAGTGAGTGTAATAATCTCAAATGTTTGTAGGATATATGAAATATCTTGTGAATACTATTTATCACTTTTTGCTATTTTTAAAGCATAAGATCTCAGTATGACATTTTATTGTCATATTTATCGATCGGATTCCAACTCTTGATGTTTGCGCTACAACAACATATCAAAACTCATGGCAATCTTGAATTTTATTGTTGATGTTGAAATTTTAATTACAGAATCCGGCATTCTACCGCTGTTGGAATGTACATAAAGTGCAAAAACACATTAACCAAAAGAGTTGGTTGTATATATACTTTATTTTACCCTTGCACTGCCTTTTTTCAACTTTCAATCTGGACTTAGTCATTCATCATTCTATGGAAAAATTTCCAAAATGGACCTGACTGAATAAATTAGACAGCAGACCATGATAATGCGGAATAGATGTGCTTGCTAATCTAGGTTTGCATTGGTCGTATGATTATAATCTGCTTCTATCAGTAGGTTAAAGGTTAAAGAGTTAGTCTTACAATTTCAAAATATTCCAGTAGCTGATTTTGCGTGGAAGAAATGTCGCTTTAATGTTCTACAGCAGGTGGAAACACTCAATGAGAAGAAATAAGCAGAAACTCTAAAAAACGTCAAAAAAACTGCAAAATTGAAAATGTCGCAGGCTCAGATTGATCAAGTCTAATCATGGACGGTTTTGATGATTGCAAGCTACCGACCACACCAAAGCGACTTAAGAGGTATTCATCATTTAATTTGATGTGGTAAAAATTTTGAATTTAGAAACATCCGTATATATGTTCATACAGAGGAACCTTGAATATGGCACGTGAGTGCCTAATGCCATTCCATGAAAACGACGTATAGTCCGAAATTAAAGATAATCGTGTGCACTTAACGAGAAAACTTTTGACAAAACTGAATGAATTGAAGCTCTGAAAGGGGGTCAAAGTTAATGAAGTCGACATATGACAGACAAGCTGTCAAAAGACAAATTAAAAAATAAAGCAGAAAATGCACCTTATCCTAAGTCTGATTCAACCGTAGGAATACTGGAACTACCCAACTAGAAAAAATGCCAAATAACAGAAACCAAAAGTTGCACAAACATGACAATATTGTCGTATTGAACAACCTTCAAGGATTAGAAATATATAATATATAATTAGATTTCAGCCATCAATTGCAGCAATGTAAAATTTCAATGAATATATCAACACGTGACATAAACAAAATGAAGACTTTTCATTTTTCGTAAGCCAAAAAGCAAAACAAACAACATAAAAAACCCAAACAAAAACAGTCGTCTTGGTGACAACACGCATACAGCATAATAATATCAAAAGAACTCCAGTTATCAAGAAAGGAATGACTTAGCTGGTATTTGACAGTTTTATGTGTGAATATCGAAAAGGAAAGGTGAGGAAGAAGGAAACGTGACCGTTCTTGTCTTGAAGATAATAACACGTTTGAATCATGTTTTCCTGGCAAAAACACGTACATAGCAAAAAGAAAAGATTCTTGCTCAAGAAAAAAAATCATTCAAAACAGGAAATCAAAGAAACCTAGAAGGTAACTTAAGACGAAAATTAAGTCAAATACCCACAAAAGGACAAGGGCGCAGAGGAAAGGAGGCAGAAAGAATGGGTAGGTAGGGGGTTGTAAAAATGAAGTTGCACCATCTTAAAGATGTTATCAATGTTTTGAGCAATAATAATGCTCAATCTCAATCGTTGATGGTCATTCAGGACCAAAATTCAGTGACTGAAATAGCTCTATTCTCATTGATAGCCAAAATAATGATACGAAGGAAAGACATACGATGCTATTCATTTTAACTTTACAAATCAATATTTTTGCATAACAAAAACATACACAAAAGACTTGGGAACTGATAATGCTCCTGACTTGATCATGGTATGAATTAATATTGGTGAGAGTGTGTTCGGGTGTCTTCTAAAGCCGGTTCACATGGACAAAGCTGATGTTAGATTTATAACAAATCAACTTGGCATGAGTAGGTTTGATCAATCTGATTTCATTTCAGTTCTTATTAGGTTCGGGAAATATTTTACAAAGTCATTTTTTTAGCATTTTACATGACAACTTATGTGCTAGACTAGGTCTTCAGAAATGAAAGTGTAAATGATAAGAAATATCACCATTGTTATTAGCACGCATCTCAACTGTCAACTTTAACATCTTCAATTATTCGCTTAAAATTAGGTGCGCACTTTCCGGTGCTACTTACAATTCACAAGCATGGTCAATCGCATATCTGTTTGATGGTGCTAAAGGTGTGCATTAAGTTATGTGTGATAAGGTGAATGATTATAGTTAGAGAGATTACAAACTCAAGTTCATTTTTATATAAACACTTGAGATGATTGGCGGTCTTTATCCTACTCCCAAAAATATTTTTTCTAAACACAAGTTCGAAGTCCTGATTAACAAAACAGATTCCAATTTAGTGTCGTGTAATACCTGGTCTTATTTTATTGATGTTTCCGAATAGCATACATATTTCATTAATACCCTTTTACTTAGGCCATTAAGCGACTCGATAATGAGATATTTAAAAGTTGTCGGCTCAATTTAATTCTATGAAATAAGTGTAATTGGTTCCAAATTAAAAATTGCGGAACAAAGGTCCGAAATTCTTTCAGATAAGTCATTCAACATTAAAAAGGAAATCAAATAATTGAAAAATTAAAAGATGGATTTTACCTTGAGCATGCTGAAGGTAACTGATTTAACCTTTGGGACAACCGCTGACCAAGATCAATCGTTCGCTATTTAGTCAGTACATATTTTGATTTATTTTTACCTAAAATGATAAATAGTTTCATTCAGATTGAAAGATGGACAACTGAGTTTAAGATATTTAGCAAAGGAAGGGGAGGAAACTCGTAAACACATTTTTCTAGCATGATCTACAAACAGTATCATTCGATAATGGAAAGTATGGATATCAACTACTGCTACTTCAGAAGTTGTTAATTCATTTTTGATAATTATGAGTGAAAAAAGTCTTTTAATAGCAATGTAGGTTGTCTTGACCTTTTTATGCTATTTCTGAAATTATTTTATACATTTATTTTGACTAATAAAACATCTGATACACCCACTTTAAATGTCAAAAGCAAGATGTGGCCTGAAGAGTCATCTGCCATTTTTTAAATGTGAACACTAACAAATGGCTGAAAAAACACTGGTTAATTGTCAGGAAAAAAAGAGGGGATAAATGTTACAAAAATCTTTTTCACGTAAATATGAAACAGTATACGCAATCAATGCAAGACAAAATGCTTTGTGAAGTGATAATTTATGCGAAAAAGAAAAAAAAGTTAATTGAAAATGCAAAGCTTTGAAAAAAATCCACAAACAGATCTATATGAAGTCATTAACCATTGGCCAGCTGGTGGTCAACAGTTCAGACCAAGATCAGCCAGCATGAACTATTCGTTTGATCATGGTTTGCTCTGTTAATATTCCATCAGTTCATATTTTAAAATCATCCATAAAAGTGATAAATGCCTAATCTATTTAGCGTGGTAAGGGCAAAGAAAGAAAATAAAAGAGAGTACAAGAGAGTTGTCAAAATTTGCTTTGTTATTCTAATTAGGTTATTTTCTCCTTATTAATAATTTTCCTCGGAAAGTATTTTTAAAATCACGTCAGTCGGCAAAAGGTGTATTTCTAAGGGATGCTTTATCTAAGCATTCCAGTATTCACCTAAGCCTTGATGTAAGGATGGACACATTCATATAAGATCTTAAGAGTGGCAAGATTCAAGCTCTTAATAAAATCCTTTAAATAGATTTAATACAAGTAAATACGGTCCATTGTTATGTTAGATGTATATGAAATTTTAAAATCATTATTGCTTGGTCAGATGAATATATGTAAAATGGAATGATCGAACCACAAACAGTTTGTCGGCACTTTTATAATGTCTTATGATTTCTCTACAGCAAAAACGGACAATGAAACTTCGAGTGTGTGTGTACGGTGCCCCTAAACTGAAACTACAGTGACATTCTTGTTTTGAAAAAAAACAATACTTTAAGAATGGTTACTTGTTAAGTTGGTGTAAGGGATTTGATGTTGCACTTCGTATTTTCTCCTAGAACACTATAAATCAAACTCAGTGTTTACTTTTACCAATATTTGCAGTTTTCATTTTCACCGTTCTTAAGGCATTTCCAATTGTCTAGATTTAATTGTTCTTTATTTTGCCGATTCGTCACAAACAAAATTATTAATCTATCAATATTAGTTTTTGTTGATTTTGTTTTCTTTAATTTGGTTTACGTTGCACCTACATAGCATAGGTCACACGGCGATTTGTGGAGGGAGACCTCAGGTACCTCTCTATTCTTTATTTCAGGCACAGACGGGCACCTTAGTAGAACCAACGATGTTCGGTTAACTAGCTGAATAGCTTTCAAACATTGAATTATCCGATGACGCTTGCTCAGTCCGTACCTAATTCCGTCGACAGGTAAGTGTTTTTTAAGTCTCTGACCTTAGAAATAACTAAAACTCTAGACAAAGTGTGATCCCTCGGAAGCATTTATACAACAAAATTCCATGAAACTGCATACTCTAATAGGTTGAGTCTGCACATAAGGGATAATGAAAATTTTCAACACCCCCACGTCCTCTAGCACCGACTTGAGCGGTATTCAATTTTCAACACTTAAAAGTGTTAGAATAAATGATCCCGAAGGAATATCTGTAGAAAAAGAACAAAATTTGTACTTCTTAAACCTATTATTTGAACGCAATAAAACTCTTTTCAATTTATTCATTTCTGAGGCATAATGTGTCTATTAAGAAGTATGCAAATATGAGTTGCTTATACAGATATTTTGACATTTGTTTTTCTTTCTTTCAAAATTCAATAAAACTAACTATATTTTACCGATATAACTCATTGGCCAATTACATGAACCACCTTATGCTTCTGTTGGTTTTTAGCAATTAGTACAGTAACAGTAATTTAGTACTTTGTATGGAAGTCGAAAAACTACTTTGTTTCCAGTTTGCTACATTCATGGCAAATAATCTCACATTAAGCGCTACATTTTCAGGTGATAAACATCTTACATGCTGAAAAATCATTATAAAGCTGATGCTTACACTTTTCAAAATAATGAAAAATTTATTCATTTTTGAGGCAAAATATGTCTTTTAGAAAGTCTACAAACATGTTTTGTTCATACAGGTATTTCTTTCTTCAAAATTAATTAAAACTTACCACAGACTGCTCATACTACATACATGGAAATGAATATGCTTATAATTCTTTAGAAAAGGCAAGCAAGCACCGATGTTGTAATAACGGATTAAACGGATTAAAAACATGTCAGATGCTTATCACCTGAAGAAAGTGGCACTGAATGTGAACTAATTTGAAACAAAGGTAGCAAACTGTTAACAAAGTAGTATTTTGACTTCCATACAAAATACTATATCACGAAAAGTGTGCAAATTGCTATAAAACAACAGAAGCATAAGAGGTTTCAGGTAATTGGCCCATAAGTAAAATTTTTAAATATATAACGGGGCATGAAAAGCTTCTCTAGCATTTCTGGAGCATAATGGGTCTTTAGGAATGGGAACACTACTTAACCCAGCCTAAAATAGCAGCATAATATTATGTTCCAGAACATATCAATCCGCTTAAAGTACAATATTCACGAGTGTTTAATAACATTCTCATTCTATGTAACAACTCTTTTGAGATTCGACCATAAAGATAATAAAAACAACATAAGTGTATCATTTACACTTTTTTCATAAAAAAAACTACATTTGATTAAGTGTTATAGCCCTCAAGAAAATAAAAATATACTTAAAATTTTCTCATAACGTTTTTGATTAATTCTAATGTTATTGGCAATTGACCAATTCCTGTTTAACTCCCCCGCATCTCCCTCCTTAAGAACATCTTGTTATGGTTAAAACTAGATTATTACAAATGTTAAAAAATTGTTTTCGTGGTCATTGACTTTATGGAAAACAGTCACTAAAGGGACCTCAAAGTAACAGATAATAAACAAAATGTCGGACTATTAATTAGTTGAAATTAAATTCAAAGGACCTATATTCCACCCACCCTTCTCCAAAAAGCAGGAAACTCCCACACACGAGATGAAGCAATCTTGAGGCGATTTTTATTGAATGCTTTCGATTTACCAATGCACTTAGTAAAATGTTTTTAATAAATGTAAACAACATCCATCAACCATGACAGAAATGTTTTAAAAACACATTCATGGAATAATACAATTATCGGCCTCCATATTTATAGTAATTGATGTTTGTAAATGAGCTACACTTATTTCCAAACGGCTTTAAACATATACAAAGATTAACTGGGACACTTAAACAAAACATATGAAAAAATATGCGAACCATGACAAAGAAGTATTTTAAAAATTAAACTGAAAATGAAGTTATTGGCGATTTATAGACCCATTTCAGTAATGCTTTTTTTCGTTTCATTTTGCAGATTAAAATTATTATTCTGGATAAACGGAGAGAGCGAATGATTTGAAATTTTGCATAAAGGTTACAGGTCCAGACCATCATTAAAAAGTTTAGAAATCTTTAAAACAATCCAGCCCGTTATGTAAAAAAGGCGAAATCCCATTAAATTACGTCAACATCATTTTTATTAAGTCAAACCTGCAAATATTTCTTTTAATTTTGCAACTTTCACTTGGAGATTTGCAACCATTTTGCAACTCAGGAGTATTTTTGAGTGCAGTGCCCGAATTTTTAAATAAAACAATCAAATTTTACACAAGCCATTTACTCAGCATTTTCAAAAAATGACACTGGAGAATATAATAGTTTTCATTCATTTCTACACTCAAAATTGTCTTTCAGCAATTTATATTTGACCCCCATCCACCCTAAAAATCACACACAAAATACACAAACTAGCATTCAAAGCTTTATTTAATAATTGTTTTCTCTACGATGTCTAAGCAAAATGATTTTAATCCTGAGCACCCTTTTGACATTCCGCGAGTTTCGTTCAGCAAGTGATCAAATTGACATGTAATTACGATTAAACTGAACTTTTCAAGGGTCAATTAGGAAAAATTTGTCATTCAACTATAAAAAAATAATTATACATATATATATATATATATATATATATATATATATATATATATATATATATATATATATATATATATATATATATATATATATATATATATATTAAATAGAGCATCTTTTGTCCATTTTATAAGTCGGGTTCAAGGCATGACCCCAATAATTATCGGGGGTGTTTCTTTATTAAATGTGTTTTGTAAAATTTATTCATCGGTATTGAACAATAGAATGTATATATGGGCTGAAGATAATGATAAAATTGATGAAGTACAAGCTGGCTTCAGAAATGGTTATTATCCACTATTGACAATCTATTTACATTACAAGCTCTAGTGCAAAAATATTTGCCAAAATAACAGGGTCGATTGTATGTTTTTTATGTAGATTTTGCGAAGGTGTTAATAGTAGCATTACGGATATTATTACGTTATTATTTGCGGATGATGTTTCAAACCCTGCTGGCACTGGTGTTAGCTTGCAACGCCAACTTAATGCTATCAAGTCGTTCTAGGACAATGTCGGTATGTGTGTCAATTTAGGCAAAACATAAATAATAGTATTCCGTAAAGGTGATCCTTTAAAACAGTCAGAGTCATGGAAACTTGAGGACACAAAAACGAACTAAGTATGTAATATGTACATAAAAGTAAGAAATATTACATATATACTTAACGATTAACGCACATAAAAGCATATGTCGCGCTTTGAGGGTACCTATGTGTTAAAAAATGAGAGGGTACCTGTGATATAAAAACTCAAATGAAGAGAGGTAGCCCGTGCCGCTGCAAAACCGAAAGTAGGGTGTTTTTATGAATTAATTTTTCATTTATTTTTGACAATATACTGCCATTTGTCCGAAGATGATATGTATATGAACATATTAAATATGTATGATGCATATATAATCAAGCCATAGGTTCATTTCAGCCCGAACAATATGTCGAGGTGATGGGCAAGGCAAGACATGTCGATTTTTTGTAGCTTATTGTGAAGTTGTAGTACATGAAAATCGGGCACATGACAAATCAGCACATAAATAAAACATTCTAGTGTTCCGTGGTATACATCTTTTCTACATGTCATACCTCCTTTCCTTATTACAATGAAATTTTACTGGATTGTTATCCATCGCTGGTTTGTTTTTAGCAGAGAATGACCTGTGCATGTTCAGAGAGGGTACCGTTTGAGCAGATTTCGCAAAGAGGGTACCGATATGGATATGCACCGTGTGGTTATCCCAAGATGTGGGTGATATCACCATGTTTATTACTTAATGTAAACAGCGAATATCTGATTGTCTTGCACAGGACTGGCATAATCACATTAATTACTCTTCTGGATGTAATTAGTTAATTATTTATACATGGTACCAAATTGTGTTTGAATTTGTATTTTCTTCTTGAAAATTAAGTAAATATCCTATCCATATTGCAATTTTTTAACCTGTCTTTTGTTCTTTTGAGATTGGCATTTTTTCTTCATATTATCTTGCATAATCTTTGAATATGTCTTCGATATATACGTGCTTGTTGGTGAACTAGGAAAACAGTGCATTTCCGTGTTGATTTGACATGTGAGCAAAAAGTACAAAGGAAACATAAAGTTCCTACCTTAAATGAGAAAGTTTTTAAGCTGACACAAGGGTAAAGTAGATTCTGCACATTGCAGTTGGGGTGAACATTTGAGTCAAGTTTGAAGAAAATCCTTCTATTAGTATAGAATTTATAGAGCGGATACGACATATTGTCTAGTAATGATTTATGTAAATTTAAAGACTTAAAAGGGGCTTAACTTTGTCAAAATGCAATACAGAGTTATGAAACTTGACCTGCAAATCTTACTTCTGATACCTCATATATCTTTTAAGTTTCAAGCAAATACCTGAGCTAGTTTCAGAAATATTCAAGTACATGTTAAAATGTCATAACATTTTGTAAGTCAATTTTTGACCTTCAAGTGTGGCATTGACCTTAAGCTGACACAAGGGTAAAATAGATTCTGCACATTGCAGTTGGGGTGAACATTTGAGTCAAGTTTGAAGAAAATCCTTCTATTAGTATAGAATTTATAGAGCGGATACGACATATTGTCTAGTAATGATTGTATGTCAATTTAAAGACCTAAAAAGGGGCTTAACTTTGTCAAAATGCAATACAGAGTTATGAAACTTGACCTGCAAATCTTACTTCTGGTACCTCATATATCTTTTAAGTTTCAAGCAAATACCTGAGCTAGTTTCAGAAATATTCAAGTACATGTTAAAATTCAAGTACATTTTCTAAGTCAATTTTTACCTTCAAGTGTGACCTTAATCTTAAGCCGGCACAAAGGTAACATGGGTTCTGCACATAACCTTGGTGAGGTAAACATTTGAGTAAAGTTTGAAGAAAATTCTTCCATTAGTATAGGATTTATAAAGCGGACACAACATATTATCTAATATTTGATTGTATGTAAATTTGAAGACTTAAAAAGGAGCATAACTTTGTCAAAATGCAATACAGAGTTATGAAACTTGACCTGTAAATCGTAATTGTGACACTACATATATCTTTTAAGTTTCAAGCAAATATCTTTTCTAGTTTCAGAAATAATTAAATACATGTTAAAATTGAAGAATATTTTCTTAGTCAATTTTTGACCTTCAAGTGTTACCTTGACCTTAAGCCGGCAAAAGAGTAACATAGATTTTGCACATAACCTTGTTGAGTTGAACATTTGAGCCAAGATTCAAGAAAATCTTTAAATCAGTGTAGGACTTACAGAGCGGACACGACATACTGTCTTATATTTGATTGTTTGATATTTGACATTCAATTGTGACCTTGATCTGACCTTGCTGACACATTGGCAACATAGATTCTGCACATCCCCTTGTTGAGGTGAACATTTGAGCCAAGTTTGGAGAAAATCCTTTAATTGGTATAGGATTTATAGAGTGGACACGATAATGGAGACGACGGATGGACCGACGGACGGACGGACGCGACAAAGCGAATCCATTATAGCCACCACCACAAAATGTGGTGGGGGTATTAAGACATTTTAAACGTTGTTTATTTAGTTCTTAATAATTTTGTTATTTAAAAATGCATAAAGCTTTAATTGTTCATAATAATAATAATAAACTTTTATTATTATTGCGGATATTTTTGGCAATGATTTAAGGTATTGGATGTATAGTTAACACTTTTTCAAAAGGCATTTAAAACTTGATATCAATAGAATGTTCTATATTCTTGACATAAATACAAAACATTACAAAAGTTTCAAACTTATTTTAAAAATATTGACAATTGAAGTATAACTATTGTATCAGTTTTATACAACAACAACAAAGAATATGTTTTCATTATCTGACGAAAAGTTTTGATAGTTTCATAAATTTTCTTAGTTGAAAAGTAAGAATAAAGAACCATAGTTTTTTTTAATAACTACAAATAAAACCAATGCAAATGTCTATGAAAAGATTCTTTATAGCGAAATAGATTAAACAATATATTTTTCTATGGCATTATTTTAACTTTGTTCCTAAACTGAATTAAAATTAGATGCTATATATGTATTTGGTAGATTGTTACCAAAATTTGATAAAAGAAATCATAAGACTTGTGCTGTTTAAGAATAAATTTGCACTCAGCAAAATGTTAATAGCATATTATACCTTTAAGGGAAACAGTTTATCCAAGTATAAAGTAGCTTATAAAGAAATAAACAAACAATAACGTGGCCATGACTGTTTAAATTTAGGGCAAAGAGAAATCATGTTTCTACAACAGATATTTACATAATGATTTTTCCCCATCTCCTGATGACAAGTAAGTTTAATATAATTTTAATTTATAAACATTCAAGACATAAAAATCTTTCAAAGATAATTGAAGTTCATCAAACGCCCGCTAAATCGCATGTTCAATCAAATAAAAATAACTAAATTCAAGGGGTGGTCATATCCCACATAATTTACACAAATAGTTAACACCTCTGAAAGTAGCTAAGTTTTGGGTTTTTAGGTTCTATGAATATCTACAAAAAGAAAAAAAGAAACAAAATGTTAAGGTATGTGTTTATATACTCTTTATAAGCAATGACGTCAGTTAAAAGTGAATCATAGGCAGGTTCTTCCTTTTTATAATAAACACCATTTTAGCATAAACAGAAACCGTTTACATCTATTATTATATTTAGAAATAGACTTTGTTCACACATAATTCTCAAGAGTTGTTAATATTTTGTAGAAAGAAAATCCTTTTATTTACACTTTCTGCATGTTAAATCGCATTGACGCATATAGTTTAAATGGACAATTATTGGGTTATCGTATTGTATTGTGTTTAACACAAAAAAAAGACGTAAAATAAATAGGATAGGTATATACTCGTTTTAGTATTAATTGATTACAGAAATAACTTTATATTTGATATCTTCATCATTTATTTACATAACTCACTGAAAATACCATAATTGGGAAAACGAACGATTTAGATGCATAGATGAGTTTAATTAATTACTAACATTTAATGTACAGCTTTTATATGTTTATGTGTTTATGTGTGATATAAAATCATGATGTTTGCAGCTGTAACGTCGTTTTGCTGTTGCTTTTTTATCTTACATATCTGAACGTACATGTAAAGTAAATTTATGTGTTTATTCTACACTTATCATATCTGTTTATTTAATTAAGCCGAGAGAAATATTTGAATGCAATTAAGGTTTGAGACACGATGATAAAGAATATGAGTAACTATTACTGTATAAACCTTTGATTTCCGTTTGACAGATTATATGACGAGTGTAACATATTTTGGTCATATCTCGGCGATTGGTCCATCTGTCTGGTATTCATGGGTAACTTACAAGTGACTGACTTATTATCCCACATGATTTTCTGATTCAGCGGTCAAAATAAATTAAATAAAAATCAATGTCCGAGGTGATTTGTTATGGAGAAATTTCATCTCGCCCGATGATCGAGCCTGTCACACTTGGATTACAAATACGAATTTCCCCCCTTTTAAGCTAGGCTAATAATCTGAAGTGATATAGAGATTGATATACCGTGTATGGAAATCTCTTTTATATATATGCAGTAAATATATCATACTTATTATGAATGCTATTTAAATATTTACAGTCTTTGAAGTGTTTGGATTCTCATTCACTCCTACTATTAAATGATATGCTAAATACCACATCTGCTTTGAACAAACAAATGATTTAAAAATAATTGGGTTTCAACGTACGAATCTATTAAACGGTTATGGATACTACGCAATATTTTTCCTGTTCTTACATAAAAATCATTTAATTCTAAATGTATTATCCACATTCTAACAAGATTTTATCATTATCATTTGTTGGCAGATTTTAACAACAAAGTCATCTTAGTTTTTTTACAAAGGTTCCATGTATCTATTTTAGTCAAAACCATAGCATATTCATATAGAATTTCTTTTACATGTAAGTTCAGAAAGAATTGTTATTAATTGTTAGATACAGAAAAAAAAGAAAAAATAACACCATTTGAACGACGTTTACTGCTGCAAACATCATATAGACCCTTTCATTCAAGACCAGATTCAAGTTGTCGCCCATGGATGACGTCATTGGGTTATATGGTGGACATTGCAGATACGATTAAGAACATTAATAGAGGGATATAAAGATCTTAATCCTTACTTTTGTAAGATGGGCAGATTGAAATTGCCAAGATTTTGCGTAATTGAATAAAATATTACATACAAAGGTAGGTCAATTGAATAAAAATGTTTACCATAATAAGTTTAACGATTTGTTTCATTACTAGACCATATGGCTGGGTAATTGATCATGGTTACCATTTTCGTAAAATGAAAATTTAATGAAAATTGTCGCGCCGTGTTTTACCAGGCAGTTGACAGTTAAATCGGTCTTACTTGCTAATACCGGAGACGTAAATAATGTATCTATGTCTCTGCTAATACAGAGTCCCTAAGATATATTTTGAGTTTTAAAAATGTAAGTATTATGTAGTTTCGGAAACAAAAACTGCTACGTAATAATTAATTGCAAGATACTGGTCGAAAAAATAGACGATTTTGAATGAGTGTAAGTTTAATACTGAATTCAATGAACGAGTTGAATAAAATTATATTATGCGAGCCTCTTGCGAGCATATTATTATTTTATTCAACGAGTTCAATAAATTTAGAAATGAACTTTAACGAATTTAATATTCTATTTATCAAATACCAAAAATAAAGACCTTTTGAAGTGAAAACGAGTCATTTTTCATAGACACGCTTGTAGTATAACGCTTACACTCAGCGCGTCGTGACGCTATGTTTATATAACGCAAATGACGTCACATCAAAATATATGCATGGCCTTGCAATACCATTTTCACGGAGTCGCAAAAGCGGCAATGCTATTTTGATTTAAGCATTAGTGCAACAAAGAAAAAAAAATAAAGCAGTAAGTTACAATTATTTTGTATGTACACGACTGTATACTATTCTGTATAGTATTTGTGTCGGCAAAACAGGCACTCTCAAAATATGGTACATCACGCCAATCAAATGCACTACATATTATATAAAAGCTGGTAAAGTGATATTTTCAACTTGATATTTTTTATTTAATTAGTATTCTGCTGATCAAATATTTTTTTTTAAAAATCTCTCTTAAAAAAAGTTGTGAAACACGTACACAGAAATTTGTAATTAACTGAATTACGATTTGTCGTATTTTTGACTGTGCCAGTCAATATCAGTAAGGCATGGCTAATAAAGTCCCTAGGATGATCCATAACCAAATTCAGATCATAAATATTTTGACAACCAACAAAAGTGACGTAATCTGATGTATTGTTATAAAATATGCACCCTGGTTATTTATAATATCACAGCCAAGTGCCGCTTGTATAATTATACAACATAATTATACTCCCTGTTAATTAATATGTTACGGCCAAGTGGCTCTTATATATACAATCTATTTATTTATAAAATAATTTATTGCGAAAAGGTCTTTTATTTTCATAATTATAAGAATAGCTTTGTAATATCAAAATTATCTTATAATCGTCTGCTGCGAATCTCACGTTATAAAAGTCATTGCCACATGGCTTTCGTTTTTTCAGGAATATTTATAAAATTATATCCTTCACTGGTTCTTTAAAATATTTTGTATGTGGCATATTAAAAAGATTCAATAAGTTTTGACAGAATGCATTTTGCTATTGTTCTGAAGATTGAAACTAGAAAATGACCATTTAAATTTATATTAGGTTATTTTACTGTGAATGGGTGTTTATGAAATATTTAAATTTGATTTAGTTACTAGCTTTTTGCCCTGGCATTAGAGAAAGTCTCATAGACATATTCACTTCTTCCACATAGCAAGAATTAATCGTAATCTTTGTTATTGTATTTTCTATTTTCTTGACATGAAATTTATGTATGCATAAGTCAATTTTCTCATGTTATAATCGTAATTAAACGATCAGTTGTTACGTATTCAACTTTCAATAAGCTAACATTCTACGCAGTTTGTATTATACAATCCCACAATAACGTCCCATCCGTTAAGGAAAGTAACTCTTCCTCAACGCTTATCGGTCTATATATCACAAATGAACCAACATACGTTCCAAAAAAGTCGCAAAAAATCAATTAACACCACTTGTCCATTACTATTCAACAAACAAAACAGTGACTTATGATCATTCAAATGAATTCAATTTCATAAAAATTTCATAAAAAAACACTGATCACCAGTACGTTTATAAATCCGTCTATAGACAATGCCATTGCATAATGTTCCATATTTTACATTTGAAAAAAAATGAGGACTTTTATTTACTAAGGTACCCAGAATAAAGTAACACAATTCCATTCTAACTCACAGAACAAACGCAACATCTTTGGACTTCTGTTTAATGCTAATGACAACACTTGTTACATCTTTTATTTGATAGAAAGGAATGATTCAATGATATCCTAAATCAAGTTTTGAAGCACATAAAAATAGTATTGGGCATTGTTAATATTTGAGACAATTTGAGTAACCGCCATGTCAAAAACACTTCAGTGGGGTCCCTTAAAAGTAGTAAAAATGAAGTTGTATACTAATTAATCACACGGTCGCTTAATCTATTTCGTCATTAAACTAAATGACTTAACTCATGTTTTAGTGACTTACATCCCTACAAGAAGAAGCAAAAATAGTCTAATGACTTGTAAAAATGTCCATATAAAAATTTGTAGCCAACCAATCTTACAAAATGTTGATACACCATTACGATCTAACAAAAGCAACAAAATTTGGAAACAAAGCCCTCGGAAGCATTAGTCACAACAAAATTACATGTAAAAAGCAGACTCGGATTGAATGAGTCAAACATAGGGACATCAGTACGATAACAAAAGCGAGTCAACATTAGTGGTATCACTTTACTATGGCACAGAATGAGTGCATTTATTCCATCTTGCTTGATGGCATTGGGACTTACACTATGCTTGCTTCAATACTTCTTTATGACAAAGGAATTCTACGTTTCGCTGAATACAATCATGCATTATGATTACTGAATGCACTATCGTGTAATTGCAACTTCATGTGTTCCTTTCTGAACCATCAAACTCACATATTTTAATATGCTATATGTTTAATTGCATCTGTTTTAAGGACAGTGTATGATGTTCGGTGTTTAAGATAGCATTCTTTGCTTGTTCTTGATATGACTAGATATAAAATGTTAAGTTCCTGTAACAACCTTTAATTTGCTATAAAAATGCCACTTACATTGTCGACACTATTTCAAAATAAAAAATTAATTTTGATCAGTACTTGACGAATTTGACGTGTCTTAGCATTCATATGCTTCAATATATTCACTGATTACAAATACGTATAATGCAATACATGATCACTGCGCATCGACAACGAAGATGACAACGATAGCGATATTATAGTCGTACGTTACATTACGCACTAAGCAGTTGGCGGTAAGCATAATGCGAGTTGCAATATTTTGTTTTCATATTATGACAGCAGGTGCCGCTTTGTCGGTACATCCCGTTATTTCACAAATGGTCCCGCTATTTTGGCACATGGAGTAAACAAAGTTACGTCCCCTTTATATAGGGGCGTAAACCGAACAATTTTAGTTAGGGGCTGACATGTAAGTGGTAGATTTGGAGAAAACAATAGAAAACGATGCGACAGGCGAAAAGTGCGTGTTTTTGAAAATTCGGTCAGCATGTGATAAAAATGTAATATATGTCTCTTATATACACCGTATTGCCGGCGCCAGTGATGGCAGATCACTGCAGTGATGGCAGATCACTGCAGTGATGGCAGATAGCTTAAATTTACCGCTCGGTACAGGTAGGTTATAAATTTGATTGGTATTATTATATTACAGAAATACGACCCATTTCATTGCTATGAAACTATTGTCCATTGACTGGAGATACTATTAGGTAATTTTGGACTCGTTTTCCCTGTTTTTAGACTATTTTGAGCAGCTTAAAAGTGACAGCTTCGGAAAAATCCGTGAAAATGTCTGTTTTTTTTTTGTTCAAAATATCTCAAGTTTTAACTAAATGTTAGGATTTCGTGTTTTTAATATAGACGTTCATCCATTGGAGTCACGCAAGCCAAATATCTATCCCGTGAGTCTTTTCTTGAAAGTTTTACAGACGTTCAATCTGGTCCGGTCGAAGAAAAAATGCTGCCGCTGTAGGCAGATACTCATTTCAAATACTGCCGTAGATGGCAGAAATACCATGAAAGTGGCTAACATTCTGACAGAAAATCAAGGTCAATCTTTTATCAATTCCTCCATTCTTTGCGTCCTTTTAGCCGGAATTGAGACGTTAAACTATCATTTCTAATATTTTTTCAAGATAAAAAAAGTTATTAAGGCGGTATGTGCATCGAAAAAGCTGTTTAGCAACATGCAGATACAATACAAAATGTGATGATTCAGTACGACCAAATTGCACTATAAATAGAGCAATTTACATGAAAAAATCATTTTTCAATAGTCATGCATGTGTGCTTGATCTGTTGTGTCTGTCAGTTACATGCATACAATACCATATGTATCTTAGGTTTAGCAGCGCATAATTCACTCCCTTTTCAAGACATAACGCCATGTGCATATTACAGCTGTAACTTCAGTAAGTGGATATTCATTTGCTAGCATATGACATTATTTTCTCGAGGTAATAATGTGCATCGCTTTATGACATATAAAGGCTGAAATTTACTTAGTCGGCGCTAATGCTGCAGATTATAAGTTACTAAATCGATGTAATATAGGGGAGACTACTAATCTTGCAGCTGACAAGATCTGTGGACACAACAATGTATGTTAATGTAAAATGGAAATTAAGAGATATTATCGACAGTTCAAATAATTTCCTACATTATCAAGTTCTTGAAAAACATGACAACGTGGATTCATTTCTTTAAATTTTCATGTTTGAAATCGCGTTGTATGCCCACCTTACTGTTAGGACTGTTGTTAATATTTAGCATAGTAAATGTTTTTCAAAGGCAAACTACAACGCGATTTCAAACATGAAAATTTAAAGAAATGAATCCACGTTGTCGTGTTTTTAAAGAACTCGATAATATAGGAAAATATTTGAACTGTCGATAATAATTATTCTCTAAATTTCCATTTTACATTTACATACATTGTTGTATGATACACTGATGTCCTCAGATCTTGTCAGTTGCAAGGTTAATAATCTTCCCTATATTACATCGATTTAGTAACTTATAATCTGCAGCATTAGCGCCGACTAAGTAAATGTCAGCCTTTTGATGTCATAAAGCGATGAACATTATTACCTCGAAAACAATGTCATATGCTAGCAAATAAATATCCACTTACCGACGTGACAGCTGAATTATGCAAATGCGTTATGTCTTGAAAAGGGAGTGAATGCATTATGCGCTGCTGAACTTAAGATACATATGGAATTATATGCATGTAACTGACAGACACAACAGATCAAGCACACATGCATGAATATAGAAAAATGAATTTCTTCATCTTAATTGCTCTATTTATAGTGCAATTTTGTCGTACTGAATCATAACATTTTGTATTGTATCAGCGTGTTGCTAAAAAGCTTTTTCGTTGACATACCGCATAAATAACTTTTCTATCTTGAGAAAATATTAGAAATGATAGTTTAACGTCTCAATTCCGACTAAAAGGACGCAAAGAATGGAGGCATTGATAAAAGATTGACCTTGATTTTCTGTCAGAATGTTAGCCACTTTCATGGTATTTCTGCCATCGACGGCAGTATTTTTAGTAAGTATCTGCCTACAACGGCAGCATTTTTTCTTCGACCGGACCAGATTGAACGTCTGTAAAACTTTCAAGAAAAGACTCACGGGATAGATATTTGGCTTGCGTGACCCCAATGGATGAACGTCTATATTAAAAACACGAAATCCTAACATTAAGTTAAAACTTGAGATATTTTGAACAAAAACAGACATTTTCACGGATTTTTACGAAGCTGTCACTTTTAACGTGCTCAAAATAGTCTAAAACAGGAAAAACGAGTCCAAAATTACATAATAGTATCTCCAGTCAACGGACAATAGTTTCATAGCAATGAAATGGGCCGTATTTGTGTAATATAATAATACCAACCAAATTTGTAACCTACCTGTACCGAGCGGTAAATTTAAGCTATCTGCCATCCATGCAATGATCTGCCATCACTGGCGCCGGTAATACGGTGTGTTATAACTCATCCTTCAAGTGAAAAAACACCTCTTATACATTGTTTATACAACTTTTTGAGCGAATGCCATACTCGTATGTGCAATAGTGAAATTGAATTAAGATATATTACGCTCAGACTTGATATTTAAAAATTTTGATTGTCGCTTCACAGTCTTCCCAGTCTTTTTGTAATATAAAATAAATATCATTTGGATTCACACACATATTTTGCTTTAAATCATATACAGTATAAGTTTGCACTATGAATATATAGTGTATTAAAAGAATATGGCAGTTTTTTAAGAAAGGCACACATTTACTTGACACGTAGTGAGGAATGCAGATTCCCATACATTGTGTGTATGTATTTTTATTTAATTAAAATATGATAAACACGATCAAGAAGAAAAGGCGGCGTTAACGCACCCCCCCCCACACACACACACACGGCCCAGCAACAAGAACCAGTGGCAAGTAGTCCAGGTGGACCCGAAGCAAAAACAGGACAGGGCACATATTCGGTAAGAATTTTATAGATTTCAAAAACATGAAGCAAGATGGAATCAAGCATAATGCAAGTTCCAATGTCATCAAGCAAGGTGGAATAAAGCATAATGCAAGTTCCAATGTCATCAAGCAAGACAGAAATAATGCATTAATTCTGTTCCATACTTAACAAAAGTCTAATTTATGTTAATATCTTTCCTTTCCACAACTTTTATCTACTTCAACTGCAACCCAGGTCTCTACTTTCCATTTCTTGATATAATTTGATTTTATGTTTCTGAAATCATGCATCACTACTTTTAACCAATTGTCGTTTGGGGACGTGGAATGGCTATATTTAGCAATATCTTTAAGACCCTCCAGTAGTCAAAGAATTGCTAGCTGCGTTCGTTCAAACTTTAGTTCCTATTACCAAGATTTTTTTTCAATTTCTTGCTTGATAGTGGTAAATAAATCAACTATGACAGCATATTATTTTCAGAACATTTCCACTTGCTATCAGAATACAACTGCAGCAATCAAAAAAATTATCCGAAAGCAATAACGAAGACAATGCGTACTCGGTTTCATTGAGACTATGAGAAATAATGTAACGTGCAACACCTCTAGCATCGACTTAAACAGTATTCAATTATCAGTACATTAATGATTGCGAAGTGAAAGAAAACTATAACGCAAAGAATAATTAAAAGTACAGGACAACTTATTAAAGATTGTCTCACATCAGTCTACACTTGAGGTTGTAAAGTATGATAAACAAGATCAACAAGGAAAGGCAGCGTTCAATGAACGCAACCCCCACCCGACCCAGCAACAAGAGCCAGCGGCAAGGAGCTCAGGAGGACCCCAAACAAAAACAGGACAGGGCACAAGGCAGATCACGGGCAGGCCAACCACTAAATCACACATAAGAATAAATAATTAGTAACTGATAAGGAACTAAAAGAAAACAATTAAATGATTGAATAAAAGGCCGATAAAGTCAAAGGGCACAGGGGAAGGGGACATGAGACCCGGGGAAGGGGGGGGGGGTAAAATAAAAAAACTAGGGGCAAAGGGGAAGATACTTACCGTAGACGAGAAAACAACAAGGGACACAAAAGTGTCACCATTTTCTAAACGTGTTCTTGGCTTATTATGCAAGAAACAATTTTGCCTATAATCCGGATAGGGGAAATTTCAGACACGGTTTGAAACTTTTTTTTTTCAGAGGCCATACACTACTTTTAAAGTAATGGCATGAAGGTTTCATGATTACCGCCGTAAGAACGCATCTGCATTTTTCTCTTAATTCAAATTTCACCATTAACATGTTGAAATATTGAATTCTGCTTACGCTGGTGATAGTGGGTGTGAACAGTAGCTAGAATTTACAACTACGGGCAATAAAGAGGCTCAATGAAATCGGGCTTACAACAACTACAATTTTGTCGTTTTGAACGTTATTCATTATATAAATTCCGTTTTACCCTACTCTGTTGGATTTTGTTCAAGAGATAAAATAAGCACATTCTTGAGTATTTGTAAATGTTATAAAAGAGTTTTTTGTCAACGAAAAAGAAAGTGTGACTTTTATTCAAAATTATTTACTTTTATCAACTGAATGAATGCCTTTAGTAATATAATGTGTGAGCTGTTGCGATGTTAAAGAAAGCGCAGCAAAATTGAAAATGTTGCAGGCTTGGTTTGATTGAGCCTGTTCATGGACGGTACTGTCAAGTGCGAACCTCTTTTTCAAATTAAGTTAGTTTTATAAAGCAAAAAATCATCTTGTAATACTTAATTTAGAACATCCATTAATGTAAACAATTTTGAATTTTGAAATAATATACAACTTAAAACGTTTTGGTTGTTAAATATTCAAAAAGAGAACATTTGCTTGTTTGGCATAAAATCGAAAGGAATTTTACAGAGAGAGAGAGAGAGAGAGAACCAGGTGCAGTGGAGTAGCAAAGCATACAAGAGAATAGAAAAACAGAATCCCTCAAGGATGCACAAAACGACAAAATTGAAAATATTTAAGGATAGGTTTGAACGAGACAGTTCATGAACGGTAATTTGTAAGTTAGCTTACAAACCCAAAGCACCGGCTAAAGCAGAATTTTACATTTTAACATGAAAATTATGAAATTTGGATTTAGAAACATCCGCAGATCTATTCATACGGCGGTTATCATGGAACCTTCAATTTGACACGTACGTGCCATTCCATATAAAGCGGCTTATGTCCCCCAAGTAAAAGAATGAGTGTACCCTAAACGAGAAACCAATGGGTGGAACTGAACAAAATTTAATTTTGAAAGGTGATCAGAGGTTATGAATACTGCATAAAACAGATAAGACACCTAACGACAAATCTTAAAGAAAAACAGGTAACATTTTCTAAGTGTGATTAAACAATATTCAGTTAGGAATATAAGAGCCATCCATTCAGAGAGGAAGAAAAAACAAATAAAAGGAACTAAAACACCATGAACATGTACACAAAACAATAATGTCGTGCTGAGGTTTTCAAGGTATTTCGTCCTTACATTGGGTTGCATTGTATTTACGTTAACATTGAGTCATCGTTAATGGCTGCGCCAGTAACTTAAAAGGTACCTTGCTGTTTATTTCTTTAGTTATATATCTAAATATTTAAACAATAAACATATACCATGTTCCAGGCAAATACATGTTTTATTCACTGGTAAATAACTATTCATTGTAGTTCTTTCTTTACTAAACCACACTGTACATTTGAAACAGAGAGTACAAAAGTTAAATGCGACGATGACAGTACATGTACAAAAATAATAGACGGCTGGTGAGGATCAATTATCTTAAGTTTCAAGAAAATACTTTTTATAGTCACAAAGTAAAAAAGTAAAAAAAGAATAACAATTTTCAAATATATCACTTAAAGTAACAAAGACTTATAAATCTAATCACATATGATGTAGGTGTTGATAATGAATGTATATTTCAAAATTAAAGTAAATCCATTAAGGAATAAGAGAGTTTAAAGTTTAAGGAGGAGACAATTCTGGAAATATGGACGCTAGATTGATAACCCTTGTCATATTATTATGATGTGGGAGTTTGAAGAAAATGCCATAAGAAATGAAGTACTATGAGCAACAAATAATAATTTCTGAAAAGAAAAATTAAGTTCCAAGGGAAACATAATTATAATAAATAGTCAAGCTAAAGTATTGAACCTTCTCACAAATGATTTGAGTGATAATAACAAACATATATATGAAGTTTGAAGAAGATACATTAAGAAGTAAAGAAGTTATAAAAAATAAAAGTTTTTTAATGAAAATATAAGTTCAAGGGGGGTAATTTTCGATACTTTTTGTGCTACAGTTGTAGACCTTGTCACATATGATGTTTTTAATGTTCAGAAACATACATTTGAAGTAAATACCTTAAAGATCCCGTAAAAACTTGAATGAGAAAACAAGACGAGGTCGCTGACACTTGGTGAGTAGGACAGCTCTGAATTTACTCCGAGTAAATAATAAAATGATTTGCATAATCACCATACTGCCATCTATCAATATTTTATGTTTCATAACAATGTTTTCAGCACTTCATGAGTATTTAAAAATATTGATATATTGCCATATTTTAAGCCTATTTGTTGCCATAGCAACCAAATTTTCGACCTTAAAAGAAAAGAAAAAGACGTGCATTATCCCCAGATTGCCATCTATCCATATTTAAAGTTTCATGAAAATATTTTCAGTAGTTCTTGCGTTATCACTGGATCCAGTTTATGTGTTATATTTGCCATATTTTCAGTCTATTTTTACCATAGAAACACAATTTTTCTAAATAGAAAGAAAAGAAAAAATGTACAAACTCTCCAGACTGCAATTTATCCATTTATCAAGATTCATTTTTTGCGTTATCATGGGATCCAGTTTTGTGGACGACGGACGGATTGACAGACAAACAGATGGACGGAGGGTAAACCCTAAGTCCCCTCCGGTCATACCGGTAGGGGACTAATATTGATATTCTTCCTAAGACTTACAAGTTAACGCGACGGTATAGCAGTACTGTGTGTAACATAAAACAATCGCCTGATTGAGTTCCCGCGAGACCCGCGATAGCACAGGTAATTGGGGTCCAGGGGTTAAAATCATGACACGGACAAAAACTATGTTTCGTTTTTTTTCGGTTTTTTATGATAAACGTAAATTTTCAGGGAATATACTTTTAGTGAAAGTCTGGAGGACAGCCCTTTTAAGTTTTACTTATGTGTATGATAAAAGAAAGAAATAATATAGCCAGTTACCTTTTTAAAAGAAGCATGTCAGAATTGAGAATGAATTGCAAGATTATAAAATGATTTTAATTAGTGGGGTTCGTAGAGAAGTTCTGAAGTTACAATTGTCCTTGTGCCGTGTTTTTTGTTGTTATTTTTTCTTGTTTTTTTTTGTTTGTTTTTGTTTAGTTTAACGTTGCACTCTGTAAAATCATATGACTGAGGAAGAACTTACATACCCTTCGGTGATTCAGAACACTTGAAAAGAACCCCCGGCGTTCCGTTAGCTAGTTGGATAGCTTTCTCATACGCAAGAATCTATTACCTCGTACGGGATTCTAACAAAAAGTTGTGAAAAGTCATTTGTTTGAGATCAACGACCTTAACTTCTCGGCTACAAACGCCCCATTAATAAAATCATATTTGATTACCCGGTTCCTGTATGGAGTCCTGTAATGAATGGATTCTAATCTTTTGCTTTAAATGGTTTGCTTTTATCTGTTATAATCAAACCAACGACCCCTGAATTACAATTCTTAGTTTAACTATTGAGTTAAACGGATTACTTTGGGTGGTTTTAGGAGTAATACACATTGAAGTTAAAAACAACAGCTGATATGACATTTTCGAAACGTTTGAGAAAATGACCGAACATTGTATCACATAGGAAAAATGCAAAATATTCGGTTGAATGTATCGCATATGTGTTACATTTTCGATCTTTAAAACCTACGAGCTATCATACCCTTGAACAGGTCACTATTTTCTACTCAGAAATGGTTGTAAGAAGGGTTTAAGTGACGACTAAAATACAAGTACAGTCCTACAGTATAACATTATCCAATTAATTAACTATGCTTTGCAAATAGTATATTGAATTTATCTCTAAAAAATTAATATACAGTATTTGCCCATGAATATTTTCCTTGACGTTGTCAGCTTGTGAAAAAGATCAATAAATCAATATAATTACCTGTTATCACAATATGTAAGAATTTGTTCATATTCTAAATGGCTTCGAACCGCTCGGCCCGCTATGATTTTAAATCCAGCCAGGGACTTTCATTTATATTATGAGACAAAGCTATCCGGCTAGTTAACAGGTCGTCTGTGGTTCTAATCCGTTGCCCGTGTGAGCCTTAAATAATGCACTGTTTGGCAACGGAGATTTTCTTTCGCCATTAAAGCGAAAAGACGCCATATTCCCTTTATAGTGTCGGTATAACTTAAATGCCAACAAAACAAAACCTTTCATGATGAATCAATTAAATGATTACAATCAAGGTAAAGAGGGTAATCGAGTGAACATGATGCGTTTTATTTTTATGACAATAATTAATTACCTTTGCTGATGAATAATAGCTTGACCATATACCGATATGTAAAACTAAGCAACATAATGCATTGCGCGTTGATTAATAATTCCAATCAATTTTACACCGTTATGCGCTTTTCTTCGTGACTAACACATGTTAGAGTGATGTCATTGAAATATGATTTTGTACGAATTGTAGATAGTAAGGGTTCCGTTTCCTTCTATTACACGCATAATTTTATGTTCATTGCCAAGTATAAACTATAACTATTAGACATAGTATGTTATCTATACCGAATGATGTTAATTCAATATTGCATATCATTTTGAAGTCAGTAAAGTTATTTGAAAGTAGGCTATACCTTCTTTTTCATTGCAGTTTACAGTTAATTTCTGTAACTAAATTATATACCTTTTATTTTATTCTTCCATTATTATTGTACTTATGTATAGCATATTCAGATGTAGTCAAATAATGAATGTATGCTCTGTCAACCGTTATAATAAACGGAATTTCTTAGATAAACAGACCTACCACAGGGTTTGTTAAACTATAAACCGGTATGTCTTAAACTGTAGGGAATATATTCGATCGTGCATTTGATAAATTTCTCGTGTGACATATTCAGGGGACATTAATAAAAATACAATACACTACGGAACACTTAAACCAGGCCATTAACTACCTGTATCCCCATAGGCACGAGTAACGGACATATGTCCAGATTGATAAAAAATAAACCTTTGTGTTCATCATAAATGAGTCAAAAACAAAAATGTGAAATATAACCCCCCTTAAAATATGATAAACAAGATCAACAAGGAAAGGCGGCGTTCAATGAACGCAACCCCCACATGACCAAGCAACAAGAACCAATGGCAAGGAGCCAAGGCTGACCTAAACAAAAAACAGGACAGTGCACTAGGCAGAGCACGGACAGGCTAATCACTAAAATGATGAATAATTTGTAACTGATAAGAAATTCTAAAAATATTATTAAAAATATTATTAAAAATATACTATGACTTAAAAGAAGGCCTGAAACTCCAGATTCTATGTAACGAGCAAGGGGTTTATTTCCCGGGTTGTTGTGAAAACAATTGTGCAGACAATTAAAAAACTTTTATCACTATTTTACGTTTCTATTAAGCTTTCAAATGAGACCGACCCAAACTCTCTAGCCATTCGCGTTCATGAAATATCTATCAGGTAACGATAGCGGTAAAAAAATCCCTGGCACAACGATTTGGTAAGTAAACATAGACTAATACGTGTTTTGTCAACTAAGTTCGTGTCAAAATCACTTGAATTTATCATATAATTTTACTAAATACGTTAGGTTGGACAAATCATAACGTCAGTAGCATCTGATACACGCGAGATTCGAGTTTCAAACCTTTGAACGGTCTTTCGACGCCATCAGGCATCTGGATTTTCCGACCTTCTCTTATTTTTTAGTATATTTTTAAGGTGGCTCATATTTCACTTTTTTGTTTTTTGACACATTTAAGATGAACACAGAGGTTTTTTAATCAATCTGGTCATATTTACTTAACAGGTCCGTTACTCGTGCCTGTGGGTCTCATTGCAGGAAGTGACCGTTCAATATTGATTTATAGTGCCTGCTTTTGGAACTTGTCCAATCCTTTTCACCTGCGATTCATTGAAGTTTTGTGCGGGAATTAAAGAAATCGTACCCATTAACTCATGCTTTGTAATAACCTTAAAACGTCAACTCCTAACCACATAATGTCTACTTGACATTATTGTTCTTGAAACTGACGGACGAACAAACAGAGGAAAGAAACTCACAATTCCTACATAACTATAGAGTTGAATAATAAAGTTTTGTTGATTTGCATTGATTAAATTGTAATTTCTGCTATTTTAATAGACAATAAAGGTCTGGTGTGCTTGACCTTTGCAAGATTAAATATGATTAAATGTGCAGTGAAATGTCTCCTCCTTGTTGTTAGGCGTTCATTGCTTGTATGCCCCTTCGTATCTTATTTGCATAAGGTGATCCTGTGTTGCCGAATTGCTTCGATTGATGGTTTTATTGATATCTGCTTTGCGGATTATTTTACCAATTTTTTCTTGTATTAAATTGTCTAGGCAAGGAAGGGCGGAAATCAATAAACGCATCAACCAACACAACTCGGGAACGCACTCTTCACCATTTCCTGTTTAAGTGCTCCGTAGTGTAATGTATTTCTATAAATATCCCCTGAATATGTCACATAAGAAACATGTCAAATGCACTATCGAATATATTGCCTAAGTTTTATAATCAGATATGTGACATACCGGTTTATAGTTTAACAAACCTTGTGGTAGGTCTGTTAATCTAAGAAATTCCGTTTATTATAACAGAGCATACATAATTTGACTGCATCAAAAATTATTTATTAAATCTGCTATATATAAGTTAAATCTGCTATATATAAGTACAATAATTATGGAAGAATTAAATAAAAGGTATACCATTTGTAGAAGTAACAATTTATATCACATAAATAAACAGTAAATGGCACGTGAAAAAAGAAGGTATAGCCTATTTAAATAACCTTACTGACTTAAAACAATGATATGCAATATTGAATAAACATCATTTGGAATAGATTACATACTATGACAAACAGTCATAGTTTATACATGGTAATGAACAAAAATGATACGGGAAATAGAAGGAAACCTACAATTCGTACAAAATCATATTTCAATGACAGTACTCTAACATGTGTTAATCAAGTCATGAAGAAAAACGCAAAACGTTGCAAAAATTGATTAAAAACATTGAACAACTTGCAATGATTATGTTGCTTTGTTTTTCATACTGGTATATGGTCAAATAATTATTCATCAGCAGTGATAATTAATTCTAGTCTTAAAAAAATAAAACGCCTGATGTTCACTCAATTTCCCTTTATACCTTGATTGTATTCATTTAATTGATTCATCATGGGAGGTTTTGTTTTGTTGACATTGAAGTTACACTCTAAAGTTATTATGGCGACTTTCGCTTAACTTGCGGAGGAAACTATCAGCTGCCAAACAGTGCATTATTTTAGGCACACACAGGAACCGGAGTAGAACCACAGACGAACAATAAACTAGCCGGATAGCTTCACTTCATAAAATAATTCAAAATCTCTGGTTGGATTCGAATCACAGCGGACCGATCGGTTCGAAATCATTTAGAATATGAACAAATTCTTACATATAGTAATAGCAGGTAAAAAAAATCATATCGATTTATGGATGTTTTTCACAAGATGACAACGTCAAAGAACATATTAATGAACAAAAACTGTCAATGTGCTATTTGCAAAAGCAAAGTAAATTAATTTAATATTTTTTACTGAAAGTCCATATTTGCATTTAAGTCGTCACTTCAACCCTTTTTACATCCATTTCTGAGTAGAAAATGCCTACTAAAGGTATGTAATCGAATATGTAACACATATGCGATACATTCAACAAAATGTTTTACATTTTCCTATATGATACATTGCTTGGTCATTTTTTCAAACGTATCGAAAATGTCACATCAACATCAGCTGTTTTATTTTTTATTAGTCCTGAACCCCTCCAAAGGCATCCGTTAACCTCAATAGTTAAACAAAGAATTTGTAATCCAGGGGTCGTTGGTTTGATCATAACAATGATAAAGACAAACCATTTATGGCAAAAGATCGGAATCCACTTATTACCGGACTCTTTTAGGAACCGGTCATCAAATATGATCTTAGTAAAAGGGGCGTTTGTAGCCGAGTGGCCAAGGTCGTTGGGGGCGTCCGTGGCCGAGTGGTTAAGGTCGTTGACTTCAAACCACTTGCCCCTCACCGCTGTGGGTTCGAATCCCGACAGGGACTTTGGATTCTTTCATGTGAGGAAGCTATCCAGCTAGCTTAGGGAACGTCGGTGGTTCTATTCAGGTGCCCGTTCGTGCATGAAATAATGCACGGAAGGGCACCTGAGGTCTTCCTCCACCAGTAAAACTGGAACGTCGCGATATGACCTATACTGTGTCGATGTGACGTAAAACTCAAAACAAACAAACAAAGGTCGTTGATTTCAAACAATTGACTTTTCACAACTGTTGATTCGAATCCCGTACGGGGTAATGGATTCTTGCATATGAGAAAGCTATCCGACTAGCTTATGGAACGCCGGTGGTTTTATTGAAGTGCTCAGAATTAATGAATTAATACACCGGAGAGTACGTAAGTTCTTCCTTAATAATATGATGTTTACAGAAATCGACGTAAACCAAACAAAACACCAAAAAAACTAGAATTCTGCGAGTCGGATGTGTCGCCTTGTGAATAGTATAGCTGTCATTTAGGCATTTTCTTCTTAAATATAGGTTATTTATAAACACCGCTCTTATAATGTACATGCACCTTGAACTTTAGTGGCATTTGAACTGATTGTAACAATGTTACATCTGGATTAATAAAATGTTATATAATAAAAAAAAGAAAAAACATGGAAAAGTTTTACACAAATGGAGGACTCTGTGATGCACTGCACTTCAGGTCAATTAAAAAAGCCTGCATTCCAAATTTGGAGTCAATCATACTTAAGTTAAAAACCCATAACTTTTAAAATTTAGGAGAAATGACCCGGACTAAAATAAAGTAAGAAAATTAACAAAGGGTAATAACTAAAAATCATCAAGTACAGAGTACAGGTTTTTAAACATTGCACTTTATCTTAATGAGATCAATCATCCTATGAAGTTTCATGTCCATAGCTTTTATAGTTTAGGAAATGGCCCGGACAAAAATGAAATATGAATATTAACAATGAGCTATAACTCAATAAAACGAATAAGTACAGTGTACCAATTTTTATGCACTGTACTTCTTTTCAATAAGATATATCATCCTATGAAGTTTCATGTCCATTCCTGGTATAGATTAGGAGAAATGGCCCGCACAAAAATAAAGTATGAAAATTAACAAAGGGCAATAACTAAAAAAAAGAAGTACAGACTTACGGTCCATGTCCATAGTTATGGAGAAATGGCCCGGACAAAAAAGTATTATAATTAACAAAGGGCAATAACTCTAAAATTAAGAAGTGCGGAGTAACAATTCTAGTGTACTGCACTTCAGGTCATTAAAATAAGCAGCAATACCAAGTTGAGAGTCAATCCGACTTATAGTGACTGAGTTATGCTACGGACAAGCCTAAGGGGACGCCGCCGCCGACGCCGATAACGACGCCAACGCCGCCGACAAAAGTAACCCCTATATGTAAGGGCGACCCAAAACACGACTTAAGGACAATTGTTATAACAGAACTACTCTACAAAGTTATAATTTTGACCTGTTTACTTTTAACAACACAAATCAAAATCATTTTATATTCTTGGAATATAAATTGCAACCCTATATTGGCGGTTTTAATATCTAATTTTAAGTACAGAAAATCGGAATCTCTAAAGAAAGCAAAAAACGACAAAATTAAAAATGTTGCAGTCTCGGTTTGTGTTGCACACAAACCCGATCCAAAAACAACTGTTTCCTTAGAATGTAAGTATTGATAGATGGATAATGAAATATCACACTATTATTTCATCCAGTCTCCACAGTGGAATGGCCTGGTCCAGGCCAAATTGTTTGGGAACTTTCAAGTTGAAAATTGGTCAAAAAGCCATAACCTAATAAAAACCAAAATATCAACCATTCTCCATAATAATAATTCAGTCTTAAGATGTAACATATTTATTTAGTTTCGGACGGCAGTTTCATTTTCTTTATCCTTTTCAGCGGATGTCTTTGTTTTGGTGTGCGTATTAATCCTAAGCCAAAATTATTTATTAAATATTACATATTTTGCATGCTATAATACATGTTTATGTCGAACATATCTCACATGTTACAAGTTATGTCACATTAATTCGATCCCTAACATATCTAGTTCACTATTGGTTAAAGGCACATTTTGCTTCTGAAACGTTCTGATATTACCATTTTTATTATTTCGTAAAGAAAGAGCAAACATGAGTTTAAAACTTTTAAATGTTTTACAGCATAACAGATGATTATCACTTGAAATAATAACACTTAATGTGATTATATTTGTAATATAACAAGCAAAATGTAAATGAAGTATTATTTTGTCTTCCATATTAAATAAAACAATTATTAACATAAGTTATAACAAAACTAATTTTAATGACTGCTAAAGTCAAGAGAAGCATTTAGTTCACCGGTCAATCCGTATTTTTTGCCATGCTTTTCAAACATTTCCAAGTATTCAATAAAGACAACAATTTAACAAATATCCGGTAAAAAAGTTATCGCTCGAACGCATTAAACAGCAAAATTACATAAAAATTGCAGGCTCGGTTTGATTGAGTCTGTACATGAGGATGGTCAACATAAAAAATGAGTCCCTTAAGAACCTTCAAAATTGATTTTGTTAAAACAAAAATTAACACGGAATGGTACACATTTAAGAAAGTGGCGTTCAGTCTCCAAGGGAAATAATTTGTGTGCCGAAACGAGAGAAAACGTGCGAACGTAAACAAAATTTTGATAATGAATCAGAAAGCCGGAATATCACAGACTAGTTGCCAAAGGACATATTCAAAACAGCAGTAACGTACGGAACTAGAAAGTACAAGCAACCTTTAACACCCAATGTCAGGTCATTTAAACCATTCCTTAGACAAACTCAACTGATCTATCAATATATAAAGCTCTTTTCCAATATTTTGACTTCTTGACAAAATGCTAAATCGGTTAGCAAATGCAAAAGAAGCACATGACCAATGAGTGACATTTTCGAATCTTAAATAAAACAAAAAAATGTGAGGCTATTAAAAACTCAAAATAATAAGGTTTCGTATGCTTTTAAGATTATTATTTGGCATGTGAGCTCTTACTTTAAATATTCTCATATTTTTGTGAACAAATTATATACCGACTGACGGTACAGATTTGACTATCTAGCCGGGGAGTAACTGTTTTGGGCAGTAGCGATGTTCTGCCGGGATATAACTGAGCAGTTTTCCACGAGCTAAGTATTCCCTTCTTCTATGTCTAAAGTGAATGTTTAATCATTTTACTTGCATATTATATATTTATGAAAGAAATTTAGAGAACAAAATTTCAACTTACCCATTTCTTATAGTAGCGTAAGAATTTACAACACCATTCGTATAGGCAAAATGATGTCATCCTAAGCTCGCAATTTATTCATTAAAGACGTTAAGCACGCGAATCGTCTTAAACAAGAGTGAAAGATTGCCTTTTCTATCACAGGTGTAAACAAAAGACACATCTCTTTTATATGGAAGAATCGTGGACCATTTATAAATAATACAAATTATTTTTAAGCTGAAGATATTATATTGCTAAAAACGAACACCATTGATGTTAGCGTGGTTTTCATGAACAACCAAATTATGTTGACATGTTTATTGATAATTATTTACCAATTGCGTATGTAGAAGTTACTGCAAGATGGCTGTTACAAGGGACATTAAAGTGAATCACAAGATGTTTTTCAAGTCCAATTGAATGAATGTAATTTTACGTGTTATATAAGGTTAACGCAAATTCATTAGCGGTTTGGCAAATATATGACCATCATGGACATCATCGCATTTTTGCCGTGCATATAATTATGATAAATTTATTGACTGTCTTAAACAAGATATTTGTAACCATTGTGACCCCAAGATCACGTCAACCCTGATTACAAAACTGGCCAGATGATTAAGCAGATGTTTGAAGATATCAGTTATTGTATACTTTGGGCAAATTGAATTTAAAATTGTGTCTGTTCTCTTCTAATACATTTTTATATTGCCCTAAAAGAATCGACCTATTTCAATATTAACAATGACAATTGAATAACAAACGTATTGAAATAAAAACAAAACTCTCGCGAAATTGTGAAAAGAAGACACACTTATAATGGTGGGAAATTTGATCTGACTATTAAATTTGTCATAATGAACAGACGAAGGGACTGAATGCATGTGGTACGGAATGACATCTCTTCAGGCATCAATAAGATCGAATCGATCATCCAGTTTAAAAGATAAATAACATAGTAAGTAAAGAAGGAGCAAGGACAACTTCTTGATGGTTTCATTTCTTTTCGATCTGGCCAAAATTACCCAATATTTCGTATATAAATGTCTAGTGGATCCTGCATTTTGCATCGTGTCACGACATACTCCGTTAATGATATTCCTTTCAGTCATTGCTTATAAGCAAAAACGTATGCTACAATTACATTTTGACAGATGACAAAAACTTGAAAATATAACTTTAAATCTTTGCTTGATCTTAGAATTGCTTGATCTTAGAATATGACAGTAGAAACATTCTAAGAGTAAACTATTAGGAGCTGGTTTATTTATTAATCTTCCTATATTTTTCTATTTCAGATCATTTTTAAGGGCAAATATACTCATTTATTGTTCTTATTGGTTTACTTGTTTTACATTTTATTCTTGCTCAGGATTAAGGAAAAATCATAGATTCCCAGTCAACGGTTGTGTTCAATTTATTTTAAATTCAAATTAAGAAACTTAAAAAAATTGACAATAGGTCAGGGAGATCTGGTATCGGATAAGATAAAGAAAAGAAAGTAAATAAAAAGTAACAGTTATATCAACACTTGAAAGTTTGCTGGATCACTGAAAAGATGTCACATAGAGGAAAAAAAAACAGAATAACTATACTGTTTCCGAACTTTATTGTGAATGATCTCTGTTTAAATACGCTTATTTTTTTAACTTACAGACATATAAAAAACACGTACATGTAATTAAACGTTGAATGATATTAAAATGTAAAAGAAGCATAATACTCAAAATACACACCACCATGTGATATACAAAGTTTTAGTCTGTGATCCAATATTTAAATGCGTTTTCATAATCTTTTCGAGGTATACTGTTGAAAATAGCCGAACGGAGATGTTTTCGCATTTGACATTTTCTTACAACAATGTGTTTGTTTTAGCCTCGGAAATAGGGAAAAGTCACAAGGAGCAATATCTCATGATTAAGGAGGTTGAGGAAGCGCGATATCCTTTTCATGTTTCAAATATTCTTGTACAATGGCCGCTTTTTATGACGAAGCATTGTCATAGTTCGTGCATAACGTGGTTAAAATCTAGATATTGACCAAGTTGCATTCATTTTGAACACCCCTCGTAATCGCTTGTTCGTGTTATATTGTTGTTGGCCTTATGTTGTTATCCTTAAATTAAAAGTTTTACTTATTCGAAAGGTAGATCATTCACAATCAATGTTGACAAAGTCTTCTTTCACTGGGACTTTTTTCATCTCTCTGACTTGATTTAAGTGATCGTGCAAAATTTTAAATGTTGGTGAAAAGCAATTCATGAATTATTTCTTTTTTATTAAACCAAGGTCAATTATCTTTGTTAATGACATATCATTATTAAGGTATGTTTAGTTATTTTATTAATTATTTAAACAAATTGGACACAACTGTATAAAACAATTCCATGTTATTTTTTTATAATTTTGACCAAGGAGGATAAAAAACATTAACCAATAAGAGCAATAAGGTTTGTCAGACTTATATATAAATTATAACATTTAATATAAAAATAAAGTAATAAATACAATAAAATGGAGATCAATCGTTATAACCCTTAATACTTTCTCTTTTAAAATATACTCAGATCTTGCAAATCTTAAGTAAATTATATTTTACAGTCGCAGCCTGTTATATGTTACTATAGCATATGCGTTTAATTTGCATAACAAAAGAGACATGCTAGATAATCTTAAACGAAAAGCTATGCCGTGTACAGCAGTAAACGCGGACTCCATAGGAAATTTCTTGTAGGTATTTTTTTTTATTTTGTCAAAAAGGAAAGGAAATGAAACTATCACAAGTTCTCCTTGCTTATTTGTTTTATCTATTTTTCAAATTGGATAATCTGTGAATAGATGTCACTCCATTTCAAAAATATTCATTCCATTTGCTCTGTTCATAAATTACACATGTTATAATTTTATGACTGAGTCAATTTGTTTTACAATTATCAGTGTTTCTTTTGTGTATACTAAACTTGTACCTCAGAACCTTTCCCAAGCTTTACAGTTATTCCAGGTTAAAATGACATTATTTGTATTAGTCCTTTTGACACTTTTAATCAGGATTTTTTATTCTATTTTGATCACGTTTTTGTAAAGTTTTCCTTTTTCATCTCAATTCATTTGTTGAAAAGTTATAAGTTTAAAACATGCCGATTATTCTAGAGCAATATTAAAAAGATACATTTTAAGATGGTAAAAGCGGTTATGTTCATTTTGTTCAAGAGAGGTTGTAAATTATATCCTCAAACGTCTGCTTAATCATCTTAGTCAAATCGAAAGGCATCGTCACAAATGTTACAAATATCATTTTTTAATGATAGTAATTCATTAATTCATCAAAACTGAACGTCATAAAATGTGTGATGCTTTTAATAAACATTTGCCTGACTAAACTGATAATCATTTGCATTTTGCGTTACCGTAATGTAAAACGTAAAATAATTTTCGTCGCAAAAGACTTCTTTCGTCGCAAATATCTTTAAAAATGATATTTGTAACCATGCCTTTCGATTTGCCTAAGATGATTAAGCAGATGTTTGAGGATATAATTTATAACCTCTCTTGAACAAAATGAACATAACCGCCTTTACTATCTGAACATGTATTTTTTTTAATATTGCTCTAGAAGAATCGGCATGTTTTAAATTTTTAACATTTCAACAAATGAATTTAGATGAGAAAGGAAAACAAAACATGATCAAAATAGTATAAAAGAACCTGATTAAAAGTGTCAAAAGGACTAATATGAATAATGACATTTTTAACCTATGGAACTCAGAAATGGATCTGAGGTACAAAGTTTCGTCTACACCAAAGAAACACTGATAATTGTAAAATAAATTGACTCTGTTATAAAATAATTAAATATGTAATTAATGAACAGAAGAGCAAATGGAGTAAATGTTTTTGAAATGGAGTGACATTTATTCAGACCATAACTGAATCGATTAACCAATTTAAGAAATAGATAATACAAATAAGCGAGAACAACTTTTTGATTAGTTTCATTTCCTTTCCTATTAGTTAAAAATAATAAAAATTAGAAATATCCTATCGAGTCGCATTTAAAGTTGTACACGACATAGCTCTTCGTTTAGGATATTCTAAAATGTCTCTTTTGTTATGCAAATTAAACGCATATGCTACAGTAACATATAAACAGGCTGCGGCCTAAAATAGAAATTTTTTAGGCTTTGCAAAACCTGAGTTTATTATAAAAGAAACATTTTAAGGGGTTAGAAAGTGTGATCTCCATTTGAATGTATTTATTGCTTTATTTTGATATTCAATGTCATTTTAAAGGACAGATAACTTATTTATAAGCCTGAAAAACCTTATTGCACTTATTGGTTTAATGATTTTTATCCTCCTTGGTCAAAATTATAAAAATGTCGTGGAATTGTTTTATACAGTTGTGTCTAATATGTTCAAATAATCAATAAAGAAACTAAACATTCCATAATAATAATATGACATTTACAAAGGTAATTGACCTTTGTTACGCAAAAAAGAAATAATTTATAAATTGCTCTTCACTAACATTTGAAATTTTGCACGATCACTAAAAACAAGTCAGACAGATGAAAAACAAAGAAGGCCTTGCCAATCTTGGTTGTGAATGATCTACCTATTGAATAAGCAAAACTTTTTAATTTAAGGACAACAACATAAATACAACAACAATAAACACAACTAGACGATGCCGAGATGTTAAAAAATGAATTCAACTAGGCCGATATTTCGCTTTTAACCGCGTTTTGCACGAACTATGACAATGCTTTGTCATAAAAGGTGGTCATTGTACAGGAATATCTGAAACATGAAAAGGTTATCGAGCTTCCTCACCCTCCTTATTAGCCAGATCTTGCCTTTTGTGACTTTTTCCTATTTCCGAGGCTAAAACAAAAGTATTGTTGAAAAAAATGTCAAATGCGACAATATCTCGGTTCGGCTACTTTCCAATGTCTAGACAGTATACCTAGAAATGATTATAAGAAACGCATTTAAAAATTGGATCAAAAGACTAAAACTTTGTATATCACATGGTGGTGAGTATTTTGAAGGATTGAGATAATTATTTTGGCACTGTTTGTTATGCACTTCTGAAAATTGATCCATTTGTATCTATTTTAAAATCATTCAACGTTTAAATTTACGTGTTTTATTTTTATATGTCCTTTAGTTAAAAAAATAAGCTTATTTAAACAGATATCATTCACAATAAAGTTTGGAAACAGTATTGTTATTCTGTTTTTCCTCTTTTTGACATATTTTTAGTGATCCAGCACACTTTCAGGTGTTCGTAAAGAGAATTTTAATAACTGCTTTTTATTTACTTTCTTTTCTATACCTAATTCGGGACCAAATCTCCATGGCCCATTGTCAATAATTTTCAATTTCTTTAAGTTTCTTAATTTGAATTTAAAATAAATTGAACACAAATGTTTACTGGGAATCATGATTTTTTCCTTAATCCTGAGCAAGAATGAATGTAAACAAAGATAAACCAATAAGAACAATAAATGAGTATATTTGCCCTTAAAACTTAGCTATAATAGAAAAGTAAATGAAGATTAATAAATAAACTAGCTCCTAATATTTTACTCTTAAAATGTTTTTACTATCATATTCTAAGATCAAGCAAAGACTTAAAGTTATATTTTCAAGTTTCCAATCTGTCAAAATGTAATTGTAGCATACATTTTTGCTTATAAGCAATGACTCATAAGAATACCATTAACGGAGTATGTCGTGACACGATGCAAAATGCAGAGTCCACTAAACATTCCTATACGATATATTGGGTAATTTTGGCCAGATCAAAAAGAAATGAAATCATCAAAAATTGTCGTTGTTCATTCTTTACTTGCTGTATTATTTATCCTTTAACCTGGATTACATTTCTAAACAAATGTGGACATGAAAATCTCTTACAACTCTAAAAGTAACCTGTTCATGTTTAAATCTAAACAAAATAATTTATCATTTTAAAGGAAAAAATCAAAATATGTAACAGTTTAGACCAATATCAGAAGGCACGGATGTATCGGATGTACTTTGTATGATCTGGTCACAAAGGTAGATTTAGCTGTCGCCAACACGGTAAAGGTTATGAACATTACATAAATGTCAATCAGCCAGGCCTCAATATATATCTGTATTGTGCATTCAATTGCAATTTCGAAATCACACAATTAGTTTTGATGCTTTTTTTGCAATGTCATTGCTATTATTGTTTAGCCAAAGGCACGCTTCAATCCTTCCGTAGAATGTTGACTCATTTCATTGTAGCACAGATCACGTGATAGTAGGATATGTATAATGACATTTACATTGTATCACGTGGTATTTGGCTGACGTTATGCTAAGGCAGATTGACAACACATTAAATTTTGAATATATATATTTCTTTGAGCTGTAGAGCATTAAATGGTAATACCGTACCGGTATATACTCACCTATTTCGAAGGGTCGTTACTAGTTGCATATTCATTTTATTTCTCAGTTCTCTCCCTTTTTTACACCAAGCGGCATTTACTTCAGATAATAAGCATCTGTCATGGTCTAATTACATTTTGTAACTTATATAACTCAAGTTTGCATTTTCGTAAGAAGAAAAGTTTTATTTGCTCCTGAGGCATAACTTGCCTTTAAATAAAGGCATGGTTTGCTCATACTTTTAGCATTTGTACTCGTTATAATAGTTTTTAATACACATACATATGAGTTACATAACTGTATTCACTATAACCATGAAGTACTAATAATTACTGCTTTAACCGATGCTACGGGAATAGATGGTAGACTGCATTTACCACTCGCGTCGATGGACACGGTCGATCAAATCAAGCCTGCAACATTGTAATTTTTGTCGATTTGGGCACTTTTTTTGTCTTTGTCTCTGGCTATTAACATTAAACTTATTGTGATATTCTAAGGGCAGAAAACCAGTGCAAAAGACGGTTCAGATAGTATTTTTAATAACTTAAAAATGTTTTATGGTTTTATAGGGGTAAAGTACTGAGCCCGCTTATTCTAATGTGTAACAAATACATAGCTTGCTTTCTTACAAAAAGTCATTCTTATTCCGTATAGTAAAACGATATTTTGATCTTTTCTGAAACTCATGCGGTATCAAATTACGAATAAATACTCCTCCCAAGAAACATTCTATGTATGGGTTGCTTACTACAATGAGCGGGCTCTTCACTTTAAACCCATGTAAAACAGTGAAATCTTAAAAAGTTTTAGAAACAACGTTTCGCATTGATCTGATAAAGAACATAAAAGACAACCTTAACCTATTTGCAAAGATAATTCAATTTCCGTTTCTGTAAATTAACCGATTATATTCCGTAACGCAGGGGTGTGCGAAAAACGCACGATTTGTACAAGTTAATGTCGAACCTGTTCAAAGCTATGAAGGAAACGCGTAACGCGGCAAGTAAACGGGCCAACCAAGTCAAAAGAAATGAAATGCTCATACAGTTGCTATTACATTACTCGTACTGTTATCAGCTTACAAATAATTCCAGGAATTTGTTTACTTTATAAGACTATTCGTGAAAATGAGAACCTGACTCTGTTTTGATGGCGACCTTTGTGTTTCGTCGATATCAATAAGTCTAAAAACCTTTTAAATACTTTAATTTGTCTTGATATTCGGTATACCTAAAAAATTTGCGAACCTACTGGATCCATATTATAGTTAAAGGAAAGCAGATGAAATATTATTCAAGTACTTTTCAGAGGTGACCAGTGTTTCAACTGTGCATCATTCATGAAATCGGCGTTTCCTCGTAAAACTATTCTCAATTACATTTTTTCTGCCAATCACAGTGTAATATGACAAGAGTATTTAGGCAAATGTCTTGGGTATAACAACAATGTCATATATACTTTATTGTCTTAATTCATATCTACGAACACAAAAGTCGCATTCATTACGCTAACCAGGTTACTATTCTCATGAAATGATCTTGAAGAATTGATATTTTCTTGGAAATGTTTTAATTAGGTGTGAAATATAATGCGCTAATTTATTTCTTTCAACCTTATTTGGTATAAAATACATTGGTCCATTTACTAACCTTGGTGTACGTTTCGACCATTACATAAAATTGCATTATTCTGCATTACTATTACATAAGTTGTTTGCTACCACATCCCTGCGTTACTGGATATACACAGTGAAATTTAAATAATACGTCTGACTATTTTATCTACACATTTAGCCACACTTTTTCAGAAAAGAAGCCAGGCATGAGTTTTATAATGTTGTAAATTGATTAAGAACATTATAATGCTTATCAACAGAATTTAAAAGCATCAAATGTGAAACCATTTCTGATAAAAGGTAGTAAGATTCAAAGTGGTATATTGATAACCATACTAAATACTTAATCGCTATAAATGTCTTATTGTCAAGGGAAACAAAATATGACTAGTTAGTAATATTTTGGAAACTGTAATATGACATTAAAATAAAAGACTTCTAAAGTAGAAAATAAAACATTTTGAAACTTAATTGGTCTTATAAATAAATAAACTGACTTTTCAATCTTTCATCTCTTTTATCGTATTAATGTCTTGTTACTTTTTCTGAAATGATATTGTCCCTTCGCATTCATATAATTAATAAATGAAACTGTCATTTGCCTCTTCAACTTAACGCAAACTTTTTTGGAAAAGCGTCGGACGGTGCAAATGTGTTGCTTGCTGTGATCATTTAAAATGTGAATTAAAAATATCCATTTAAAAATATTTTTGCCGTTTTGTACGTCCTTAAGGGTGTCAATATCTGTATTCTCTATTCAATGCGGGTTTGTTATGGTTAAATTATTATGTTGAGCACAATGAGCTTTATTGGTTTTAATCAAATTTGTATCTTTTTTCCTGTAAATATTTAATCACCAACACCAAGTTATCCCTAATAAATAGAACAGCGCAACACTGAGATTTCTTCAACTTGTTTACCAAATTTAATGTTTGTTATGCCAAGAAACTTGCAAACGCTTAAACTGCATTCATTTCAATGTCAATGCAGGTGGATCATTGACCCTAACACATATGATATTGGATGCATTACTGCTTAATGTGGTGCAAAGGTGTGAGAAAGGTATTGCACCTTACATTTTTTGTATCATAATGAGTTTCACGTTTTTATTTTTTATTTTATTTTCAATTCATTGCCGTCCAGGATCTACTATGTCTCTGTTGAATGGTCAGGCAATATAATACGGAAGTTTTATATTATATAATGGCAGTATTAATAAACGAAAGCAAAACGCCATGAATAGTTAAAACCTTTACGTTTTACCTAGGGATGCGGACTATAGCTTACATTACCACTACTGACATTGAACAGGCTAAATCAAACCGCGTTTAAAACATTTCCATTGCCATTTTGGGCGTTCTGTGGAGACTCTTTTTTCTATTTAAGTCTTCACTTAAGATTTGTTATATTTTTCTGGTCCTTCGGGATCATTGATGCCAGCACTATTAAGTGTTGAGAATTGAGTACCGCTCAAGCCGGTGCTAGGGGGCGTGAGGGATGTTGCACTTATTCATTATCCCTCATGTACAGACTCAATCAAACCGAGTCTGCAATTCTCTTGTAATTTTGTTGTGGTTAATGCTTCTGAGGGATCACCTTATTTCCAGATTTTAATACTTCACAACAGCAGGTGTCAAGTGATGTATGGCAGCTGTAAAAAGTTGCCCCGTACTTCACTTCAGTGTTGTTATATTTTTCTGGTCCTTCGGGATCATTGATGCCAGCACTATTAAGTGTTGAGAATTGAGTACCGCTCAAGCCGGTGCTAGGGGGCGTGAGGGATGTTGCACTTATTCATTATCCCTCATGTACAGACTCAATCAAACCGAGTCTGCAATTCTCTTGTAATTTTGTTGTGGTTAATGCTTCTGAGGGATCACCTTATTTCCAGATTTTTATACTTCACAACAGCAGGTGTCATGTGCTGTGTGGCAGCTGTAAAAAGATGCCCTGTACTTCACTTCAGTGTTGTTATATTTTTCTGGTCCTTCGGGATCATTGATGCCAGCACTATTGCCAGCACTATTAAGTGTTGAGAATTGAGTACCGCTCAAGCCGGTGCTAGGGGGCGTGAGGGATGTTGCACTTATTCATTATCCCTCATGTACAGACTCAATCAAACCGACTCTGCAATTCTCTTGTAATTTTGTTGTGGTTAATGCTTCTGAGGGATCACCTTCTTTCCAGTGTTTTATTATATATTTAAATAAAATAATTCGACAAAAATGAGAAAAAAATCATCCAAGAAATATAATCGAAATAGCAGCATCAATTCTAATACTGCAAAAGAGTTGTTTCCCGTTTCCTATTTATTAACATATATCAATGCGTTTAAAGAACTTTCCTTGAGTTAAAAAACACACAAAGGTTTGGAAGGAAGGGCGGCATTCAATGAACGCATCCCCAAACAAACACCAGCAACGCTGAATTGCCGACAAGGAGCCCTGCAGGACAAAACAGAAATCGGAAGAAGACACATGGTCGAAACACGATATGCAGCTTGCTTTCTAAAATTTTGGAGCCGCCGTATTGGTACTGATTTATTGTCAAAGGAAATGGCGTCGTTAACAAAAAGCCAGCAACACAGGGGCGCAATTGTAAGGTTATTCGGACTTGCATCAATATATCTAAATGAATCTAAAAGGAAACCAAAACCTTTGATAACTACGATAACTCGTATAATGATATAATTTGCAACATAGAAATGTAAATGCAGGCACGGTGTAATCGAGTCTACTCATTGGGGATAATGGGAAAGTGCAACCATAAAAACCATCCGAAAAGACGGCATTGAAAATATTGCAGGATCTGTTTGATTGAGCGTCTTAATGAACGGTAGATGCTACTTCTATTCACGTTCATAATCCCGCTAAAGCAGAGTATGAAAAATATATTGCTTAAAAATAATTTACATTCGCAGATATGTTAATATTCGCAGATATGTTTATATACATCTATTGCAAATTAGTGTCATGGAATTTTACAAGTTCATGCTATTAAATAACAAGCATTGTGGGACTCTTGGTTAAAAATGTAATGTCTTCATCGAACAAACAGGGCGGAACTAAATAAAATGTAATTTATAGACCGAAAAAGAATACAAAATGCGTTTCACAGAAGCATGTCAAAAGACAGGAAACATTATCAGGAAACTGAAATATCGCAGTTACGTTAAGGATGTCGTAGCGAACGATCTTCAAGGATGGGAAATGTAACATCTTTGATTAACGAGAAATTTAACATCTACAGATGCTGCTAATCACTTTAAAGAAACTTGCCAAAGATAGCAACAGACTTTACATGTAATGTAACAAATGTTACCAACGGACATTGTTGAAGACATGCAGAAAAAAATCTTATACTTTATTGACGCTCCTTGAACACTAATCAGCACAACGTTCTTTAAGTGTTTGTAATATTTTATAATATATGTTATATATTTTACATTCCAATCTTTTCTTGCAGTGCAGTTTCCGTATTCCTAAATAAATATCGCATAATCGAGGATGTGTTGCCTGGTTTTTGTTGTTTTTTTTCTTGTAGGTTTTTTGTTTGTTTTGTTTGTGTTTTTGTGTTGTTTTTGTTGCTGTTGTTGTTTTATTTGTTGTTGTTGTTTTTGCGGTGTTTTTTTTTTACATATATCTGTTTCGCATGTAACATATTGTATGTGGCTCGCATAGCAACAAGAGCTGTACGCAAGACAGCAATCGCGACTATTCTCAGTGCTTGTCAATAAGAAAAAGGGCATAACTCGGTACAATGGTAGCTCATAGTAATTAGATTAGTGCCAATCATGTTATATAATCACAGATATCAAATTGATGTGATCATAAATGAATAAACCATAAGATATAGTTATAATTATGTCGGTCGCTGGGTACATCTTTTGTTTGTTTGTTTTTGCTTGTATTGATTACAACATGTTTATAAACAAAACTTTTCCGTAGTCTTTTTTAGGATAGGTTGTTTTGTCAACTCAAGTCCGGTTGCCAAGCGACCTTATTGACTAACGTGTACCATGCACGTGACTAATTATCATATTTGATGTTGAACATATATCACAAATATGGACCCGCCAATTAAAGATAAAAAATTTTTTGTAATCAATATGTTCTGGTAAATGTTGTATATTTATAATTTTATATTTATGTTCAAAACTACGTTTTGGTACGAATATGTACATTTTTAACATCTTCGACATTAGCATGCACATTGTCATTATTGTTGATGTTTTACCCTTCGGACAAATAATCAATAGAAACTACGATAATCCTTATCATTACTAAATGCTAATAAAATTTATAAGCAAAACAGACTTCTTGTCTTAAAACATTTTGTAATATCAGCAAACAAAATAGAACTATTCCAGTTTATAAAGTATAAATATCTAAAGTACAATGTACAAATAAAGGCATTAAGTACATTTAAACAAGATTTAATGAATAACTACAATCTGAAAAAAACTTAAATAAAATGAGACATTATTTTAAAACTTACCTGCTGCAGAAACCGAACGTGATTATCACTAGAATAGAACCAGACCAGCATGTACATCTGTTGGTAGCACAATAAACTTTGAAATGACTTATTCAAATTCAAAGTGGGCAACTCCATTTCACAAGTTCAGCAAGTAAATGATTAAGTATGAAGTATCAAGAATATGTTAACAAAAGAGAAACAAAAAGAAAAAAATAACAGTCAAAAATAATAGATCAGAAAAATTGACTATGATTTACGCTTGTCCGAAACAAAGAAATTCAGTATTGGTTGCTTTCTTGTGGGGTATGGGGTAACAAAAATTAGCTGCAAATTCTCCAATGCAAGTTTTATAAATACACGTATTTGTAACTTACAAACAACACAGTAGCAGCAGCACATATGTATGCCTTTTGGTATAAGCCAAATAAGAAGAAAAAAATATAAAACACAAATTAAATCAATGTCACGTGAATTTTTATAATTTGCATTTGGTTTTATAAATATTATTATTTTTCTTATTGACTTACTTTTGATAAAAATAATGAGACTAACTGTAAAAAAAATGAACAAAATAAAAAAAATATATTTTTTTCCCGCTAAAATTGATTTTTTTCTATAGACCAGTTTTTTATTAAACTTTATGACTGGTGTGAATTTCCCGAATTCATCACACCGCAAGCTTTAAATAGAATTAACTAGCTGGATCATTTAATAACGTGTTAATGCAAAACACGTTGCGGTAACCGTATGAGTTGACTGACACGCGAAAAAGCATGTGTTTCTTAGCATGTGAGTTTCATCTTTGAATCTTGTTTGTTTGTTCATATATAAAAAAATAAATAAAAATACTTTTAAAAACTTTTGGTACAACGATTTTCAAAAAACAGAACAGAACATCTATAAAACATTATGATCGTGTTTAAATATAGCAGTTGTTTCTTTTTAACTCAAGAGCGGATTTGTTTTTATTTTAACATTATTAGTAACTGCTTCAAGGTTTTTAGATTAAAAGAAATATCTTGGAAATTCTTGAACTTATAATAATGTTATATATTTAATTGCTGAAAATTTAGAATTGCAACAACATTTCTTTGACAATGTTCTTGTTGCAAGATTTGTAACTTATTATAAATCTGATCATGAACAACTATATAACCTAGAACCACTAACAAATATATATTGAAATTACAAAACAGTAAAAATATATATAATGATATGCATCCAAGATATGAATTTTTCGTAACTTACCTCTAACAAGAATAAACGCTGGGCAAAATAAAACATACACCTTTTTCTGTATTTTCTTTTTCTTATCGTCCGTCTATGAATTAGCTATAAATTAGCTATGAATAAGCTTATCGTCCGTTAGCTATAAATTTATCTTTACAAAACCAGTTCCTTTTTTAAAATTATGATGGAAATTTGATATTCAAAATAACTTTAATTCTCTGACAATCATCTTTTCATATGCACAACATCTTTGGTCGACGTATCATGGTCCTTTGACCAAAGAAATACACAAATCGATCATTCACGTACGGTTGTCATGCGTATGAACCAAACTTGTTTCTAAGCGCTAATGAAAACATTACAAATACTCGAGGAAACTGACAGCATACATGCCTCTTGGACAGACTCAACAGTCTCAGTTTGAAATTATACCTTTTTATTTAAAAAAAAAATAGTTCATTTACCTTAAATTTATAAAACAATAACAAGGAAATCAAAATTGTATTTTTTACTCTTGAAAATATTTAGACGTAAGCTTACATTATTTAAGACTCAATGTTAACCAATTGAACTATTCATTTTCCACTACTTTTTATCAAATCTAGTTTTAATGTTAATTAATTTAATTCATGTTAACTCTTATCCCGCCGGGATTAAGTGGCAAACCTTTGCTGCCAGTTTACAGTCAGGCCAGTCTGTCTTTGCCATATACTGTTCATAGCTCACTTTTTGTATTGTGATAATAAAATCCATCAAACTTTGAAAGAGCTATTCAAGATTCAAAGCCCGGTATCAACTATACACATACAGCCACTTATAGCGACATTATGTCAATCCAAGTTCTAATGGATAATGAAAATGTAAAAGAAAAAATAACTTTGTACATTTTGCCATATAAGTTTTAAATTTCATATTATACTATGAAGAAATAATTCAACGTGACCAACGCTATTTTCTATAAATAATGTTCAGAAATTGTCAGTATAGCTCGATTCCTAAAAAGAAATGGGCAGTCGTTATAAATTACGTATTTTTCTATTTTGTTATCATTAACATTTTTGATTATAAATAATTATTAGTTCGTCAAAAATATTAATAGCTAATACATTGAAATATATTATTCATTCAATACAAATTGAAAGCGACAAAAACGAGTTTAATGTTTCTCACCAATGTCAAAAAGGGTTGATAATGATATGTTTTCAAGGCCTAAAGGAAAAATAAAACAACAACAAAAATTGTCTTACATTTTTATCAGAATAAAGAACAACATTTAAGTATATGAATCTAGAATAATTTATAAATACTTCTTAGAAAAAACAGTACTAAGAAACTTTATTGATTAGTGTATGTTTTGTTTAAACAAAAGCATTTTATTGATCACGCGACTTTGGTTGATTCATCTACTCAGAGTGATAATTAGTACCATGTACTGATAATAAACGATTCCATATTTGAGTTTATATCAGTTTCACCATAGTAACCTTCGAATATCATCGCAACCTTTTACGTTTGTAATTGTGAGACAATAATATAAACAAATATTACTCAATACCATGACAACAGTCGGTTTAGCCAATCAATAGGTTGCTAAAAATATCAATAGATTTTTAAATTTACATTCCTATTTTTTCTTTTAAATTTAGATAATATAATAAATGATAAGAAATTGTATTATTTGACCATAGAATAACGATATTTGAGTTATACTTGTAGTTCAGCTTATTTTCAATTTTTACCTTACGTGGTGGTATAAGATGTTGAAAGACAGTAAGTCCTGTTAAACAGTGCACCGATTCTATGAAACTGAAAAATTCACTGTTTTGTTCTTTTTGTTCTAACATGCAATGGAAAGGAAAATCAAGTATAGTATATCTGAATTGCTTTGTATATCTTTGAAAGATTTTCAATGTTCCATTGTAAAATGTAATGATATACAGGGCGTTGATCACGTGACATTTGTCGATGGTAACATTTGGTTACCGCTTATAGCCGCGCTCATGACTTAACAGGTATTTGCAATTTGCATTTCGTTTTATCTTTCATTTCTTAAATAATAAACATACATGCATAACATGTTCAAGGCAAATGGTTGTCGACTCCAATGGCAGATTTTTATATAGCTTTTGGCCTTTTCCCAATATGCTTTCAGAAGTGGTTACAGTTTTACCGCGTATTTTCATCGAAATCTTGCATCATAAAAACGAAAAAAAAAAGCTTAAATGGAACAGGCAAATATTTGCCTGGGACATGGTTTATGTTTATTATTCAAATATAGAAATGTATAATGAAACATTAGCAAATAACTTTTAGCAGTGAACCAATGTTACTGTGAACAAATGTCACGTCAGGTCACATCATCACGTCGTCACGTGAGCACACATTCTTATTAATAGCGACAAAACAATCCTATATTAATGTGCAGTAGTGTAAAAATGTTGTGATGAAATGTAGTATTGAAATATACACGGTAATTTTGTAATTATCAAACAATTAAAATCAATCGTCTTAGCGCCAGACAGTTAGTAAATATATATCAAATCAAGTCACACATCTCTTTAGGGTGTTAAGGATGCGAATATAAGTCTTGTCAACTTGTTATTCACAGAAGAGAGCACCAACAGAGGTAAACAAGTATAAAGAACGTATGAAATTGAGTTTGTATTGAAAATTTCAATAACATAAAGAAAACCAAGAAAGCTACTTGAAAGAAAGTTTGTATTTCCTTTTTTAAACGGCATATTTGTATTAAGATATGAAGAAAGGGTGATCCCTCGTAACAAAATTACATGAATATTGCAGACTCAGTTTATATATACAAAAACAAACTTTGATAATTCTTAGCCCTTGATGACATCAATGTACTGTTTGACATGTTTCACTCTTTTTTAAGATCACGTGCTTTCAGCAGAGAAGAAAAAAAACAAAAATCATAGTTAATTTTTGGCCAGATTTTGAACAAAAGACTGTCTTGTACGATTTATACACGCCAAAGCTTTTTCCACGGAACAGATTTATGTCTATCTATATTATAGAAACATCAAGACATCGAAGGCACCAAAAGCACTCATTAAAAAGAACAAAATAAAATGGAATTTAGTGAAATATCTAAGGAAAGACATCACTATTTAGAGGTAAAAAGATGAATTTAAGGAATCAAATTTTTGTCAAAAATTCGCATATCTTAGGAAACAAAAAGAGAAGTAAATATTGAGTGCACCAAAGTGAAGGAAAAAGTTTGACATAAAAGTTTAACGACTGCGCGGGTATTACATTGGCAAGAAAAAACATTTTTATTTCGGCTGAACTTATGCAAAACGACCATCCGAAAAATGCGCCACATAAATATTGAAAATTGACAAAAATTAAGATAATCTGTAAGTGCTTAATTGTAAGGAGACATAATGAGATCTCAATTGAGTTTGAACTACCTAGATCAGAGTATATTTATGGGTATATGTCATGTGACCATTACCAATGCAATATTTTAGTCATATGACCATTATCAAGAAAACAGTTTGGTTACCAGTTATGTAACTATTACCAAGAAAATATTTTAGTCATGTGACCATTACCAAGAAAACGGTTTTGTTACCAGTCATGTGACCATAACCAAGAAAATATTTCAGTCATGTGAACTTTACGTAGAGAACATTTCATTCATGTGACCATTACCAAACAAAAATTAAAGGCAGGTGAACTTTACAAAGAGAACGTTTCATTCATGTGACCATTACTAAGGCAATATTTAAGTCATGTGATCATTACCAAGAAAACAGTTTAGTTACCAGTTATGTAACTATTTCCAAGAAAATATTTCAGTCATGTGACCATTACCAAAAAAAACACCATTACAGTCAGGTGAACTTTACTAAGAGAACTATCATTTATGTGACCATTACCAAGTAAACACTACAGGTAGGTGAACATTACCAACATAACAGTTCAGTTAATTGGCCATAACCAAGAAAACAAGAATCATTTTCAGTACTATATATAGATATATACTAGTATACAAAGACCAGACGAACAAGTATCAATTCTTTTCAGAGTGTAATATCAAATTGTTAAAAAGAAAAACATTTAAAATCACAAACAATCCAAAAGTAAATTCAAATAAGTTCAAATAATTTGACTTAAACTTTACTCCTTTGTTAACTTCTAAAAGTATTTCGATAGGAAATTGTTTGATCTGTATTGTAAAGGTCAAAACGTCTGGAAAACTATGGCTGATTTCAAGATGTTTTTTTTATTGGCTACAGAATGGTAAGCTTTCCATCACGTGTTATTCAATGGTGTGTACCAGTAAGTACATCAGTCATTATTCTTCTGTGCATCGGTCGAATGTTCCACTATCGCTCACTGTCTGAAGTAACGTGGGTGTATTCAGTGAGTTGCGAAGGGAGCGTAATCAGTCATGTGACCATTTTAAGATGCTTGCATAACAATAGAAAAAAATCTAGAGCTTAAAGATTTAGCAAAAATGTTTATGAAAAACGTCTTGAATTATATCAATATACATTTCTTTTTAAATTTGAATGAAAGTGTATTCGTAAAATTACTTTTTCTTTTAAAACTGCCACTGATAGTACATACCAAAACTTATGATTGAAAAGTTGTTATAATGTGTTTGAAAGCAAAAAGCTACAACTGTTTTCTGAAAAAGTCATATAAAACATCTAATGAAAGAAACGTAATCATTAGTGAAAGAAACTTTATCATAAGTGAATGAAACTTCCAACATTACCATTAGTTAATTAGTCCATTCCTTTATCTTACACATATCCTTGTATGCATAAAAATTGGTCTGTAATCAGCTCCTCACTTAAATAATTATCTGCATCTATTACAATACTTGAATATTTAAAGTTACAAAAAATAAACAATACATTCGCTTCTAATAAAAGAGACTTTTTCATAACGTCTTATCTTCAGGGGTATGAATCAACAATTAACTACCAGCGAAGTCTGATGCCGTATGTTAAGAAAGTCACGTTCTCAAAGGAACGAACAATACTTTGATGACTTTGAAATCACGTTTTACAGTTTCCTTTAAGCTCTAGAGATTTTGCTGTTATTATCATGACCGATGTACTGACTGGTACACACCAGTGAGTAACACGTGATTGAAAGCTCACAATTCCGTAGCCACACAGAGTACTCTTAGGTGCATAAGTCAGTAAGCAATATATCCATTAATACTAAGTATACTAAGGAAAACAGATAATATTTTTAATTTTCTAATTTTATGTTATAGTACTAGTGTAACAATGAATAGAAATCATTGTATCAACATTTCTCAATCTTGTCTGTCTTCGTTTATATATTCGAGTGCTTGCAGCATATTTTGCAAAGGTTTTGTCTGAAACACAATCGTCCAATTTACTTTTTTTCAATTTGTTTTATTCTTTTTTTATCTTTTTTATTATTTGCACATAAACAGTGATTCAAACAGCTATACATGTATTTGTTTTTAATGGATATATAACTTTTGTGGTTTCTAAACAACTTGTATGCTTATTGTCTGTAACTACGAATAAGATAGTAGTTTTTACATTTGTTACCCTCCATTTATTTAAAGTCGACAGTAAACATTGTTTGTTATCTTTTCATCTAGTATTTTCTAACAATTAAAGTTTTAGTTATCTACTTATTATATTCATAAGGACATCTACTCATTACAAAACGAAAGGAAATCTTGAAATGTCATGGTATTGCAGCTGCCTATGCTTATCTGTACAGTCATAAAACTTTGTTAGATACGTTTGGCACCCTGACTTAACCCTTAGCCTACTGAAACCACAAAAGCTGTTATCACCAGTATAGAGCTTATCCAGCCTGTACTTACCTGTACATACCTGTCGTCTGAGCATGGTCTATAGGATGGGAAGTTCATTGACAAAGGTATTACATAAATTCAACAGATAAACATTCAACCGCCTTGTCATACTCCCACACGAGTAGTCTGACCTGACTTTGTACTTTTAGCCAACGTTATGTCATACTCATTTTGATATCAAAAATTATTAAAGTAAATGTTATTAAAATTGTAAAATATAAGAAGAAAACAATAGATTACAGGCCTGACATATATCTCCTTAAACTGTAATCTTTTTGATTATTGTCCAACATCAGTTACTTCCCTTTTAAACAACTTGTTATACGAAAAGTGTCTTAAAAGTGAGAAAAATGAAAGTTCCAATGAATTTATTATCTTATACACGTGTTTTGGCCGCGTGTGTCTCGTTCATGTTACCATGGTGAATTTATTTTTATGTTGGAAATTGCTTGCTACAAATTTAATAAGTAAATACCTGCACATATCTATATGAAAAATGTTCAAAAATAACAATTATCAAGAAAATGTATTGAACAGTTAAAATCTGGAAGAAGGGGGATCTAGAGTACTAATCACAAAAAACTGCATGAAAATTGCAGATCCGGTTTGATTTTGTCTGTACATAAGGAAAAAGTGCACCATCTAGCCCCGGCTTGATCGGTACTCAATTTTTCAACACTTTAAAAAAAATATAACAACATTGTAGTATTGGGCAAGCCCGACAATACTTAGAATTTAAAAGAAATAACTTATGTTTTTAGATAACATAAGTACACCTGTACATTTAAATACACACAAGTTCTCACTTTTTTATCTTCTGTAAAGTATTTTCACAGTCCCAGGCGAAAAGTAGCCAACGTTTCCAGACATAAAATATGATAAACAAGATCAACAAGGAAAGGCGGCGTTCAATGAACGCAACCCCCACCATTGGCAATGAGCCCAGGCGAACCCCAAACAAAATTAGGGCACAAGACATAGCACGGACAGGTCAACCACCAAAATGATAAATAATTTGTAACTGATAAGGTATTCAAAGAAAACAAATAAATGATTGAGTAATAGAAAAAAAATTGTAACTGATAAGGAATTCAAATAAAATAAATAAATGATTGAATAATAGGCCCACAAAGTCAAAGGGCACAGGGGACAGGAGACCGGGGGAAGTTGAGGGGGTAAATCAAAGAAATAAAACCTAGGGGCAAAGACGGAGATACTTACCGTAGACGAGAAAACAGCAAGGGACATAAGCAAAAGTGTCACCAAAACTGTATGAAACAACATAGACAAATATCTGGGGAACACAGAGGGGCGTCGCCTTGGAACGGTCAGCAGCATAAGAACTGCTGGGGAGTTTAAACCGGTTAATGGTGCATCAAACCTCACTCTTATACCCACCATGGTCCTATAAACGAGACCGTGTAAATAAAATGCATCCCCGCCAAGTGAAATTCTAACAGCTGTTTTGGTTACAAACGATTAAATAAGTAAAACACCAAAATGATCATGTAGAAACATATAAAAGTAAACCAAATGACCATAACAAAAGTACTCAATGTCCTAAAGGAAAACAGAGCAACAAGAAATTCACCGAATTAACCGAATTTTGAAATACAATAAAAGAAAGGATGGACTTTATTTCGCGATTTATTAAGTGACTGTGTCTGGTGATACCATATGTTTTTCCTACAACATTTACAATTTTGCAGTGATGGGCTTTCTTTAGCGATTCTGTTTTTCTCTATTTCATTGTCACATCCGCGTTATTTGTGTTGTGTGGCTCCCCGTACATTTAATCAATGATGTTATATTTTCGATCCTTGAAGATCGTTCAGCACGACATTATTGCAGATGCACGGATGCACGACATCCGCAGATGTGTTCATATGGAACAATCAATGCAAACAGAAAAAAGCGTTTCGATGATCACTGCAAACCATTATTTAAAAGTTGCAATGTACAATTTTCTCCCATTCTAGGTCGTAAAATGTTTGGTCAGTCATATAAGAGTTGAAATGAAAAATTAAGGAACGATTTTTTGATATCTTTTACAAGTTCTACATAGAAGACTGCAACTCATTTATATTATAATAATTATTTTATGATGAAAACGAGAATTCCAGATTTCAATTTAAAATTTTCTTATACTGACCTTCCTTTTTTCTAAGATATCACGGTAAAAAATATAAAAATATACTGCATAAAGTCGAAAATTGTATCATTTATCACGACAAAATGCAAACAATATGTTATTATATAGATGTGTTTTGTTATATCCTTAAAAATCTAGCCTGCATGGTTCCCCCATCCTTTAAAATGGAGTAAACATGTCCTGGAATTGGCATATTCAATCACGTTTTCCGATCGTGTGTTTCACAAATAAGTTACCATGGTAAAGCCATGTATGTATTGTCCAATATTTTCTTTAGACCGGTCGATATATTTACCTCATTTAATAAAAAAAATGTACGGTTTTGTAATTGATTAGACAGCATTTTTTAACATTTGTTATAAAACTGTATTCAAAACTATTAAAAACACTTGAACAATTGCAAGTTTAAATATTTTATTTATGATCGATTGTAGTAGTAGCTGAAGCTTTTTGCATCCCCTTTCGATCTCGCTTCCTTATAGTGATCCTTCACGCTAAACCCGGTCGTATTGACGTGATCGAAGTGGTGCTCGAGTTAGCGATCTAAGAGTCTCAATTTAAAGATCTGTCTCATTGGACACTGCACCTAATTTGCAAAGTTCTAGCCATTCAAATGCCTTAGATTTTAATTTGGGCTTAGACAATTTATTTGTGCTCTAAGACCCAGGAGTAAGCTGGAAACACCTTCACCACTGGCCGTCTCTCCCGTAAAAGATAGCAATACAGAAACAGATGTTCTTTTGATAAATCATACAAAACAGATTTAAGCAAACAGTCGTGAATATAAATAACATTGTGCTATGATTCAAAAACCAAAATTGAATCATGTAACCATATTTATGTAAATTCTTTCATAGTAAGCATACCCTATTGTCACTCGAGTATGTTTGTCTATGATTCGGCCATATCGCCTTTACCAAATTATAACAATGTTAGTTCAAAAAATGGCACGGTGTAGTGATTTTACTAAAATTGTGATACTTTAAAGCAGCATGCCTCCAGATGAGCCAAAATATTTCAATAACATGAGACTTGAAAAATATGAACTAAGATTTTAGAAAAAGTAGAAAGAATCAAGATTCAAGTAAAATTTTGCATATTACAAGTGACAAGTTATTCATTTTTCATTATTTTAAACTATATTTCTACTGCGTTACTAACTAACTAACTAACTAACTAACTAATGAATAAATGACTGAAACTTATATGACTGAAACTTTAATGCCCTTCGGTTCCAAATAAGCCAATTAATTAATCAAATTCATTAATTGCAAATAATTAGAACCGTATTTGAGTTGTTTAGAACAATCTTAGATTATTAAATATCTATTTTCTAAGCTACATGTTGCTCTGGGTGTAATCTTTATCAAAACTACATACCGGTGTAGGAAACCAAGTTTTCTTAGATATATATGAGCCATACTTGACAAAAGTGCAAAAGACAAAGTTCGATCACGTGCAGCATCAGGAAACGATGATTGTATCAAATGTGAGAACAAATGAAATGGAATCTGTACAGATTATCAGATTAAAAAACCCATAAAATATGCCGAAGATGTCAATACAGGGACGTGGCTGAACCTTTGGAATGTTGTCGTCATAATTTCATTACGACTTACATAGGCTCTTTGTTATAAACTTTAGTTTCAAGAAAATTTTTACTTGACAAATCGTTTTCAGTAAAACATATAATTGAAATAAATTAATTGAAAAAGTAGTTGAAAAAGTAAATTGTCTCTGTCCTACTGTTGTCCTACTTCTCTTGAAAGTGAGTCCGTTTTCCGTGTTTTTGAACAACGATATGACCAGACACAACATCTGATTCATTTGAAAAATGACTGCCCTTAAAGCAACACGCCTCCAGATCCATGATAGTTTTTATGAAAATTTTGGAAATGTATTTGAAAGTAAAATATTGTGACGTTAACAAATAAAGCAATTTACATATCGCAATCGGCACTTAAAATCCAAGAAAATTGACCAAAGAGGGGTCAACATATGCAAAAACAGCCCTTACTGCGTTAAAAACGCAGTAGAAATATAGTGATAAAATGCTGCAAAATCAATTTTAACTTGTATCTTGAATGTTTTCAACTTTCTTAAATTTTAGTACATTTTTCGCATTATTGATTTTCTAGAGATATTTTGGCTCATCTGCAGGCGTGCAGCTTCAATATAAATATAAGATTTTATGAAAATGCGTGTAAATATAGGTTGATACAGTTGAGACTTTCCGGCACAATACAATTTTCGGCCTGACTTATTAGGAATGTGATTGTTAAGAAACCTTTGGTTTTCATCTCAGATGTCTCTTATTCTAAACAAAAGAAGCAGTCAAACTTCGTCTGCAAAAGTAATCCTAAAACTTATTAAAATATTGACATACCTTTTTTATGTTGACTTCCCTTTCGCTTTCCTCTCAATCTTTACGTCAAAATTGCGTCCGACAGCTTGGTCCTGATGAAAATAATAAAAAGTCCTACAGTAAACTTAGAAAATATTGCGATGTATAAAAAAACAGAAATACAAAGAAAAACAATAAATTTACATCAAAATAAGAAAATACAGTATTGCAGGCAGTTAACATTTAGTATATTACTAAATCAATCTTTTAATCTTTGTCTTCTGGTCTCCTTAGAAACTATATGATGATATGAGCCTCCGATGCTTATATATTTATCTCACCTTCCAGCGGCCATACGTTACCATGAACGACTTGGTCAAGTGATCTGTCGGTAACCAATATAGTCACGTGAGGATGTTTATCGACCGAACCTTACACGGCATTGCTTTAAGAACAGTATGGAAATAATTTCAATGATATTTGGAAATATATCTTATTTACCTTCAGTTACTTTCTGTAATTCGATGACAAGCTTTTTTGGGGGGTTGAGGGAGAGAACCTGGCCAAGTTTTACATTGTGGGTCACAAACTTTTTATAAAACTATGCCAACTTGTACGCTAATATCTATAAGTGTGAATTTATCTTGCCAAGATATATTATCGCCTACATTGTGAAGGGATTTCCACGTACAGTTAGACTTCTTAATTATCCATTATTACATAAACAGTTGTTTTCTTGTTTGTTTGGTCTACCTGAATAAAAAAATTTCGGAGAAATGTTTGTACTTAATATTTGTAAGATTTTATTAAACTTTTGCTTGAGAGATGAAATCAACGTACAAAAGTACGGTTGGGCTGGCTGTTTTGTTGCTATCTTTGACATACCTCAATAGGAAAAGTAAGATTGTTTTTTAAACAATGCTGTCCAAAAGATTAGTTAAATATAAAAGTCATAAAGGATCATTTGATGTAAGTCGCCTTTAATAAAAAAAATATGCCGCAATTTAGAGAATCTACTTTTTATTATCATTTTGGAATAACGCAATTACCCCAGGAAAATATTAATTAACTTAAAAGTTTAAAAAACGCGATTTAGAATAAAGCTCTAGTAAGAAAATAAGAAATTTTTAATGTTCCATCCATAAATTCTTAAAACAATGGTCCCTTATTAAGCATAGACTACATACGTACATTGTACATGCTAAAATGTCTGTCAAATGAAAGTAGGAAAAGTTCTGTGACTTTTTTTTAACAGCATGAGTGCTAAAGGTCTCTGAAATAAGGATTCGTAACTAAATGTTATATGTCTTTCCAGATTAATCCAGATTTCAATTTAAAATTTTCTTATACTGACCTTCCTTTTTTCTAAGAAATCACGGTAAAAAATATAAAAATATACTGCATAAAGTCGAAAATTGTATAATGTATCACGACAAAATGCAAACAATATGTTATAATATAGATGTGTTTTGTTATATCTTTAAAAATCTAGCCTGCATGGTTCCCCCATCCTTTAAAATGGAGTAAACATGTCCTGGAATTGGCTTATTCAATCACGTTTTCCGGTCGTATGTTTCACAAATAAGTTACCATGGTAAAGCCATGTATGTATTGTCCAATATTTTCTTTAGACCGGTCGATATATTTACCTCAGTTAATAAAGAAAATGTACGGTTTTGTAATTGATTAGACAGCACTTAATTAATTAATTTTTCATTATTTTAAACTATATTTCTACTGCGTTACTAACTAACTAACTAACTAACTAACTTACTAACTAACTAACTAACTAACTAACTAACTAACTAACTAACTAATGAATAAATGACTGAAACTTACATGACTGAAACTTTAATGCCCTTCGGTCCCAAATAAGCCAATTAATTAATCAAATTCATTAATTGCAAATAATTAGAACCGTATTTGAGTTGAGATAGTTTCTGTATGCTGAAATCAGTGCTGAACTTTTGTAAAGATTCAAAATTTGTTTGTACCTGTAGCTTTTTATTTACTAAAAGGAAGAAAACATCTAAGATATATGTGTATTTAATGATTATAACATCAAAAAAAACAACAACAACATCAATAACAAAAATGCACATATATTCATATCAATTACTCCTTAATTAAGCAAAACTATACACTTAACAAACTTTCTATTTAGTCAACCCATACCATTGTTTAGAACAATCTTAGATTAATTAATATCTATTTTCTAAGCTACATGTTGCTCTGGGTGTAATCTTTATCAAAACTACATACCGGTGTAGGAAACCAAGTTTTCTTAGATATATATGAGCCATACGTGACCAAAGTACAAGAGACAAAGTTCGATCACGTGCAGCATCAGGAAACGATGATTGTATCAAATGTGAGAACAAATGAAATGAAGTCTGTACAGATTATCAGATTAAAAAACCCTTAAAATATGCCGAAGATGTCAATACAGGGACGTGGCTGAACCTTTGGAATGTTGTCGTCATGATTTCATTACGACTTACATTGGCTTTTTGTTATAAACTTTAATTTTCAAGAAAATTTATACTTGCCAAATCGTTTTCTTAAACTTCGCATCATTAAAACATATAATTGAAATAAATTAATTGAAAAATTAATTAAAAAAATTGAATAGTCTTATGTCCTACTTCTCTTGAAAGTGAGTCCATTTTCCGTGTTTTTGAACAACGATATGACCAGACACAACATCTGATTCATTTGAAAAATGACTGCCTTTAAAGCAACACGCCTCCAGATCCATGATAGTTTTTATGAAAATTTTTGAAATGTATTTGAAAGTAAAATATTGTGACGTTAACAAATAAAGCAATTTACATATTGCAATCGGCACTTAAAATCCAAGAAAATTACCAAAGAGGGGTCAACATATGCAAAAACAGCCCTTACTGCGTTAGAAACGCAGTAGAAATATAGTGATAAAATACTGCAAAATCAATTTAAATTGTATCTTGAATGTTTTCAACTTTCTTAAATTCTAGTAAATTTTTCTCATTATTGATTTTCTAGAGATATTTAGGCTCATCTGCAGGCGTGCAGCTTCAATATAAATATAAGATTTTATGAAAATGCGTGTAAATATAGGTATTCCGGCACAATACAATTTTCGGCCTGACTTATTAGAAATGTGATTGTTAAGAAACCTTTGGATTTTCATCTCAGATGTCTCTTATTCTAAACAAAAGAAGCAGTCAAACTTCGTCTGCAAACGTAATACTAAAACTTATTAAAATATTGACATACCTTTTTTATGTTGACTTCCCTTTCGCTTTCCTTTCAATCTGTACGTCAAAATTGCGTCCCACAGCTTGGTCCTGATGAAAAAAAAATAAAAAAAGTCCTACAGTAAACTTAGAAAATATTGCGATGTAAAAATAAGAAATACAAAGAAAAAATTGAATTTACATCAAAAAAACCAAAATAAAATATTGCAGGCAGTTAACATTTAGTATATTACTTGATCAATCTTTTAATCTTGGTCTGCTGGTCTCCTTAGAAACTATATGATGATATGAGCCTCCGATACTTATATATGTATCTCACCTTCCAGCGGCCATGCGTTACCATGAACGACTTGGTCAAGTGACCTGTCGGTAACCAATATAGTCACGTGAGGTTGTTTATCGACCGAACCTTACCAAAGTTGTCGATACGGCATTGCTTTTAGAACAGTATGAAAATAATTTCAATGATATTTGAAAATATATCTTATTTACCTTCAGTTACTTTCTGTAATTCGGTGACAAGCTTTTTGGGGGGATGAGGGAGAGAACCTGGCCCAGTTTTATATTGTGGGTCACAAACTTTTTATAAAACTATGTTACATTTATAAGTGTGAATTTATCTTGCCAAGATAATTATCACCTACATTGTGAAGAGATTTTCACGTACAGTTAGACTTCTTTATTATCCATTTTTACATAAACAGTTGTTTTGTTGTTTATTAGTCTGTCTGAATAAAAAAAATATCGGAGAAATGTTTGTACTTAAATATTCGTAAGATTTGATTAAAATTTTGCTTGAGAGATGAAATCAAAGTACAAAAGTACAGTTGGGCTGGCTGTTTTGTCACTATCTTTGACTTACCTCAATAGGAAAAGTTTGGGGATTTGATCAAATTCAGATTTTAGAGTAATTGTTATTATATTTTTATAAGTTTATTTGGAATATAAAATATTCTTCTTTTTGGTATATTTTGACTCAAGCATATTACCATATGCTTTACAGATCAAAGTTTTATAACTCTAGAGTAGTGATAATAAAGCCACGTTACTATGACTCAAGTTATCCTTATTTGGTAAAAGCATTATGTTAAAATTCAGGTAATGATTTTCAATGTCCCGTTGCTTTCCTTGATTGTTTTTATGTTTATGTTAATAATAGGTATCTTTATGTATATTTGTAGATATGGTTTGCAAAATCTTATTTATATTTTTAGGAATAATCGACTATCACAAATTCACAATACCCGAAGGTGTTTTACATCATGATATAAGCCTTATTTGTTTGTGTGTGTTACTTTGACTATAATTGTATGTTATGTAACCTGTGTATTATATAACCTTTTATGTATGTATTGTATACCAAATAAATATGTTTTGTTCTTAATATCTACAAGTAAGTTTTTCTTTACCGATTACTTTTAAAATATTTATAAAGATGCAGAAATTGAATCGGCTTCATTCCCAGAGGGGAGTGGGGTCTGACTTTTTAAATGGCTAAATAGATTTTGCACGGGTTCGACCTATCAAATTTATTTTCGATTGAAACTGCATGTGGTTTGATATAAATGTTTCTAGTATACATATTTGCAAAGAAAAGTTGTTATAAAAGAATACAGAAAAAAAATAAATAAACAGATCGATCAATTCCTCTCGTGACTTTCAATCGTGCACCAGATAGAAAACGTGTTAATGTAAACAAAAACACTTTACCTCCACAGCATATGCGTAATAATTTTTTTTGTCATTGGAACTTCAGAAACTAAGAAAATCGATAGCGTTTCCTGTTGTTTTCTTTGGTCAACCGTTATTAATTTATATACATGTATACCGTGAATCTCCTTTGTTTAGCAATATTCTTTCTGTTAGTTCCCCCATCCCATTCTTACGTTGATCAATAGTTTTGAATTCCTTTCCGGTTACATGTTTTTGTCGAATTTAATGCTATACATTCTTGAAAGAATTAGTATAAATTCCCGGTATATTTTTTTAGTTTAAACTACGGTGACATAGTTGCAGTTTTGAAAGGGACAGATTTACTATGTAGAACATATGCTGATTGCAGGACAGTCATGCATGTTCATCTCAACGAAACGCTAAATAACTACATACAAACAAAGTTACGTTTTTGGCAAATTAGGGTCTAATGTAAACACTCTGTCAAAAATAAATATACGTACACATGCTTGTTATCATGTTCTTATATTTTATATGATGTTTGATAGTTAAGTCTTGTTAGCAAAGTTGTTAGCAAAGTTTAGTTCATAAGTTATTTTTTATGTTAGCTTATTGCTATAGTACAAATCAAGTTTAATTTTCTTTAACATCTTAATTAGATCTTTGATTTAATTATTATTATTGTAATTTATATTACATTTTACATGACCCTTGGAAATAAAGGTTATTCTATTCTATCTTATTCTATTTTATCTTATTCTGTTTGTACTGTTTATTTAAATATGCTTAGTTTCTTTTATTTCCTTTTCTTTCAATAGAATTCTTTAAATAATATGATATGGGTTTGTGATCACGTGACATTTGTTAACGATAAAAATGAGTCACTGCTAATGGATTTTGCTAATTTTTCGTCATATCTTTCAGAATGTGATAAACATAAACCATGTCCCAGACAAATATATTTTATGATTCAACTGATATTGGATAAGATATATGAAACATATTGCTGTATGACAGCTGTAAAAAAATACCCAGTACTTAACTTCAGTGTTGTTTTATTTTTCTGGTCCTTCGGGATCATTGATTCCAAACCTTTTAAGTGTTGAAAATTGAGTATCGCTCAAGTCGGTGTTAGGGGGTATGAGGATGTTGCTCTTTATCATTATTTGTCATGTACAGACTCAGTTATTGAAATATTTCTATAAATAAAATTTATTTTCTGCAAGCATAACGACATACAAGAGAAAGTTATAATTATACGAGGAGCATTCAATATTTAGTGACGGGCCTCATTTTTCTCTAAGTATATTTCGTGAATCACGTGCAAAGTTACATTATGATACGCTTCAACTCTTTATCTTTCCAACGGTGTATTATACATGTATCTCAATTCACACACGTTTTAAGAAAATTAGTGTTGAAAGTTGAATATCCGATCAACTGCGTATAAAAATGGCTAGAAAAGATTCAGTAAATAATGTTGAAATTCGAGCTTACATCAAAGAGCGTATGACATTTGGGTTAAGTGGTGCAACTATTCATAAAGAACTTTGTCGTATTTATTGACCATCTGTGGTTAGTGAAAGGACAGTTCAAAGATGGATTGTTAAGTTTAAAAGTGGAACGGAGTCACTAAACGATGCTAGTGGTAGGGGAAGAAAACACACAGTGGTCACCAAAAAAAACATTAAAAAAGTGCAAGAACTCATAAACAAAGAAGCTCGATATACAGTTTTTGAAGTAGCTAAGTATACTGGCATTTCAACGGGAAGTGTATTTACGATTCTAAAGAAGCACCTCAAAGTTAAGAAGATTGCAGCCAGATGGATACCACATTTATTGACTGAAAAGCAAAAGCAAGAGCGTGTAAAATGTGCCAAGAAATTATTGAAGATGTTTCCCAAATATAACGATCGTAAATTTTCTAACATTGTAACTGGAGACGAAAGTTGGTTCCACTTTTTTGAGCCCACACGGTAAATAAGATATGGGCCAGCAAACATACCCGTAGGCCCTGTATAGCTAAAAGAATGACTAGCACAAAAAAGGTTATGTATGCCATGTTCTTTGGTATACATGGTTTAGTGACACAAGTTCCTATTCCAAAAGGTCGTACCGTTACTGCAAAGTTTTACAAACGAATAGTGTTAAACAAAGTTGACAAATATTATCGCAAACGTCGTCCAAATACTGGTATGAGAGGTCTGTATCTACTCCATGACAACGCTACTCCACACAAGGCAGACATTGTTAAGAAATTCTTGGAGAGCAAACGTGTAACTGTGCTTAATCACCCACCATACTCGCCAGATTTGGCACCCTGCGATTTCTTCCTGTTTCCAAGATTAAAGAAACACCTTCAGGGTCGCCGTTACAGCACCAGAAATGGACTTGGTTCAGCATTACATCAGTTGTGTAGGGGTATACCTCAAGAAGACTATAAAAAAGGCATTTCAAAATTGGATCAAACGTTTGAAACTTTGTATATTGTTCAAAGGAGATTACTTTGAAGGTTTAAAAAAATAAAAATGGTAGTTGCTTTAAAAGTTTTCATTTTCTATAGCCCCGACACTAATTATTGAATACTCCTCCGTATATCATTGGAATCGGGAAATATCAACCTAACGTTAGCGTCATCTATTACTCCAGGAACATGTTTTGTTTCCCGATATTTATATTTTAATTTTTATTATATCAAAGATCCTGTATGATGTAATTAAGGTTGTAACTGCAATTAAGTGAAATTCTATGAATGTATATAATTATGCTTCTAAAACAATTTTCAAACATCGAAGAATATGTAAAATATGTCCTGCAAATATTTCCACATTTTATGTTATCATTTAAATATATGCATTCATTTCTTATTGAGAAAATTGACTTAGACTTTATAGAATATAAATTTCTAATTACCTCCCTTTATAAACATGAAAATTTTAATTCGATAGTATATTTACAAAAAAATGCTTTTGGAACTTACAATATTGATAAATCTTCATTTGAGCATTATATTTCTGATAAAAAAAACATTAAAAATTAGTTACAGGATCTTTAAAATATGACGTCGGTGTTATATTTTATGACACTGATGTTTGTGCCAAACGTCGGAGTTCGTATAGTGCATGTATATTACAGCCATGATGGCCAATTTGAAGTACTATTGAGTTTATTGTAAAACTTCGTTGATGTTAAATTTGCTTCAAATAATGACTTTCTTTGCACATTTGTTTTGTGCCGTGTCGTATTCCGCTCCGCGGGACGCCAGACGAAATCAAACAACCTCTTTGCAGAATTTGATGTGTTCGTCTGGCGACCCGCGGAACAAAAGGCAAAAGCACGAATTTACAAAAAAATGGTGTTCACTTTGTAGTATTTTCGTAATTTCGCCAGGCACAAATCAGCTACCATGATGAGACTGTTTGAGTGATGGAAATACGCTACCTCCGTATTGCGTTATTCGGCTTCAAGTAAAATAGGTTTGGCTTCTTAATGCAAAATTGTTCCATAGAAATTTTCCTTTGAACTACATTAAATCGAAAGTTCGTGAATGACGCTTCGACCTTTCCATTCCTGCATATTAACGTCAGTATATCTAAGGCAAATGTGAAACATTATAACATATTGATTAGTCAGTCACGTGATTCTTGAAATAGGTAAGAAAAGTAGATCATAAAGTTGTGTCAAAAGACATACGTTTTATAGTTAAAGCCTAATAACGCACGTCATTATGGCACAAGAGTATTCATATAGGAAAAATCATGTTACGCCTATTAATGTATATCTAATGTCTTATAACTTATGACTTGTGTCACAGACATTTCGGAAAACATAACCCTATTCTACAGGTATTCATTCTTTCTTTTGCTTGTCAGAGACTCAGCCAAATATCAAAATGTAAAAATAACCCTGATTGCTTTTTTCACGCATGAGAAATGTGGTGATGAATACTGCAAAATAAATCATTCATCGCACAGAATATGTACATCTTAACTTGAATATTGGATCGTTTTATTTTTCTTAATATCTTTGTTTATTTTATGCTTTTCAGTGGATTACTGATTTATCCGTGAAAATTATATTTGATAATTTCACAGTGTAAATTATCAAAATATAATTTCACACTTTTCAATGACGAAACTACTTTTTTAAGATTTTCCCCATGTGGTACCTCAATTTTATTTTTACTGACAATTCTGACAATGTCAGGCTGTTTAAAGAAAAGGCAAAGCTGAAATTGATAAATAACTTAAATGTCAAAAGTAATAAAAAGAAGAAAACTTACTTCTATTTATTCAAATTACAATCACCCAATTTCGTCTCTAAATGTTTTTGTTTCATTTTTACAGTCTGAAAAATACATTCCTTCCACATGCAAAACTGCTCTTGGTGACATTTGGGCATATTAAAGTATCCTACGAGCAATAACTGCCGTATGCTTTATGAAAAATTGAAAAGCAATGACAGCAATCAGCCGAAAAATAAGTAAAAAACCCAGCGTTCCTGAGCCAGCTTCCAAGTTTTCCATTTTCCTAGCTGTTTTTTAATGTTTTCACATCTGTCAACACTTATTTTCTGTCTGTTACAATCCTCAAATAAGTTTTCTTTCTTTTAAAAAGGTGTATGACTAACAAATCCAAATGATATCCCTCTGAATCAAACACAATTATTTTTCCCCGTGAAATACACAACTTTAAAAAATGGCTTCCGCTCACATTTAACAAAGCCAGGTCTAATATAAATTTGCAGTAAGTAACAGAAATTTGGATGGATGGTTTGACTTTTTCTCCTACAAGAATTGTTTGTTTTTATTATTAAAAGAAGCGAACATTCATATTTTTTTAATAAAATGAATAATATCACCGTCATTTAACGTTGATTGCCGAACTTATTTTCAGCTCAAGACTTCTTGTATTTAATGAGAAATTCCGACAAAATGGGGCTCTCAATGGGGAAAACAGATTTTAATATTAACGTTAATATTATATAGAAATTTCGTTTTAACTTGTTTTTAAGCATAAAATAAAAATAAAATTTGTTTTTTTGTTTTGTAACATGTAATGTAATTTTATTTCATCTCGCGAACTTTAAAAACAGTATTCTCACGAGTGGCGTATACTGTTTTTGAAGCCCACTCGATGAAATAAAATTTAATCTTACACACAAACAAACAAATATCCTCTATACATATCTTTCAAGTTTGATTTTCTTGAAAAATTTTGCTCATTTGAAGGCTTTGTTGGCCAAAGGTTTTTACAGGAAAACTGACAAATACATCGATCTCTACTTAATTTTATTAGACATATTATCAACAGTTTTTGGTCCATTAAATTTTTTTTGATAATTAAAAACATTTATAATGAATTTATTTCTTCTAGACTAAGCATGCTTTATGATGCCGGTGGCAGACAGACAGTGCCTTCGTGAACTGTTTGGTGATTGAAATGTAGCACGGAGGCACCGCGGCATTCCAGGCCAGACTGGCATGGACAGTGGAAATCATGTGTACCAAAATCTGAAGAACATAAATGACAATCATTATGATTTGCGTTTGTTATATAGTCAAACCTGTGCCAAAAGACCCACTCCGAATAATAAAATGTAAATATAGACCACTCTTTGTAAACCTATACTGATTGCAATTGAACAGAGTCGCCCTTAAATAAATACCACTTGTAAATAACATGTTCGGTCTCTACTTTGAATGGCTTTTGTTCACAGATTTGACTGTTGCATGAAGCGAATTATTATTATAACAGCAAAATGATTTAGAAAAACATTGAAATTGGTAATAACAGACATCACATAAATATGTAAAGGTTCACATGGTGGATATAAATTCATGGAACGAACGTTATAATACGAGGGATGATCAAAAATAAACCGGACTTTGTAAATGATTCTTTGACGTTTGTACGCACACCAGGACTGATGCTATTTCCAGTAACAGAATAGAAATGCAGATGTTAATCTTACGTTATTAGTTTGACTTCCTGTAATATAAACAGGGATTGACTGAATATAAGAAGAATTTTCATCGGTCATTATAAAATTGCAAACTGAAATCGGTGAATCTCCTTGGTCATTCTAAAATAAATGTAAAGGATAGTTTTTACCATTCTAAAATTTAACTTTTAATGATAGATCTACATTAAGGGATAGCTCTTGTGGTTATAAAATAGAATGTAAAGGATAGTTCTAAAATTAAATATACAGGAATAAGGATAGTTCTTTAGCTTTTAGATTAAGTTGTAAATGAATACAAAATTTATAAAATCAAACATAAAACAAGTAAAAGGGACACCTAAAGTAAAAGTTGTCCTACTAATATCAATATGCTATAATTTAATTTAAATGATTACAAAATGGGGGTTTTCTTAGCTACAAGAAATAATTATTATGTCATTGTTGTGAAAGCATTGCTAACATTTCTTTTTTGTATAAAAAATAACATAATTTTCGTGTTAACCAGTTTTACTTCGGCCGAGTATCTTTTTAAAAGATACTTCTTGTTTTGTTTATTCTAGATAACGTTTACCGTGACGATCGCATGTTTCATTAAGTTTCCCCTCGTTTCTACAATAGCCATTGTATGAGCTTTGCTGCCGTTTTCTTGACCTTGGGTACCTTACACAACACATTCCGGACCCACATTCTCCGTCACTCGAACATGCTACCCCACTCGGCGTTGGACCATTATCTAGCAAATTCTGTGTGAGTAAAACTTTGGATTAAGATTTATGGTAGTTTAACACATTTCATATATATATATATATATATATATATATATATATATATATATATATATATATATATATATATATATATATATATATATATATATATATATATATATATATATATATATATATATATATATATATTATACATGCATAATACATAAATTTTTTGTTGGGTTTGACGCCGCACCAATACAGAAGAGGTAATATGACGATTTTCAAAGCTATACTGGTGGAAGACCTGAGGTTGTCTTCCGTGTATTATTTTTCAGGCACAAACGAAACCTGAGTAAAACCACTCACGTTCCATTAGTTTGCTGGATTGCTTCTCCACATGAAATTCATTTTCAGTCCCTATCTAGATTCGAACCTATACAGCGGTCAGCGGCCACCTTAACTACTAGAATATGTACTATCAACTATGTGCAGTCTACTTCTATATGACCTTGACTACATCTTTAATCCTTTTCTTGCTGATAAGCCTTTACCACAGTATATAGTCAGGCTATATATCTTTACAATACATGCAATTGTTTTCCAAAAATATGTAAGCTTTCTATGTTTTTGTTGTTGTTTTGTTTTAATTTTTGCTCTATAGATATAAGAAATTTTTATACATGTACTACCAGCTCAGAGATTTAAAAACGGGTAAAAATCGGAAACTCGAATTTGATGAGCCTGTTCAAAGAAGACAATGAAATGCCCAATATCTCTGACCCGCAACTTAACACCGGCTTATCTCATGTCCCAACCACCCCCACCCCCCAACACCGGCTTGATGCAAAATGGTATTTTGAAAAAGGTAAAAACAAACACGACCACAAATACTAACCGATTCAGGTGATTGACATGTCGGATATCGATGAATTATTTTTGTTTCTGTTTCATGAACGACTAAGCCCCGACAGTCCAGACCACTCTCGCATGGACAAAAGTAGTCGTACAACTCCGGGTTTGCGGAATCATGACCTGGTAAAAAACAACAACATATGAGCCGCGTCACGACAAAACCAACATAATGCGTTTGCGACCAGCATGGATCCAGACCAGCCTGCGCATCCGCGCAGTCTGATCAGGATCCATGATGTTCGCTTACCATTCCTTTTACAAGAAGAGAAACTGATAGCGAACAGCATGGATCCTGATCAGACTACGCGGATGCGCAGGCTGGTATAGATCCATGCTGGTCGCAAACCCATTATGTTGGTTTTGTCATGGCACGTGTATTTTCGTTCTTAAAGAAACTCGCTCGCATTAAATCAAATAATAAACACATTTATCTCATATTCTTCGATGAGATAGTGAAAAATATAAGTGAGATACAAATCATATGACTCTGTTTGAAACTAAGTTTGATATATAATTTTGGTATCCGCTCTTAAAGGTACTCCTAAGAGAGGTGTTTTTTTATTTCTTTTATTATTATTATTATTTTATTTTTATCATTTTTGTTATTTTTTATTCATTTTTTTTTTACATGACGGCACTGAAAAGAATTTTTCGAGAAAAATGTTCCATTTGATGTGCAGGTCTAACCAAATAACTTGTGTGCAACATTTTAGATAATAAGCTCACTCTATTTTTTTCCAGAATAATTATTTCAATTGTGAAAAATGAAATTAATAAGCGTTGCAACGCTTTTCACTCGAATCAAGCTAAGAACACGATTATCAATTTTACCCGTGTATATTTCTTGATTATTTTTTGCATATAATTCGTTTTTGAATGTCGCAGCTGACCTATGTAAAATATAAATTTGAGGTTTTCAGACTATTGGACCTCAGTGGAGTTCCTCTAAGATTCAACGATACAGCAATGAAGAACGCATAGCGTATAATGGATAACGTCATGTCATACATAAATCAACGTCATTTTGGTGCAATTTTGGAAACGTCCGAAAAAAATTATTCGACACCTTTAGAATAAACAAAATATTTTGGCTGTCAAGAATAATACTTTGTTTAAATTATGTAGCGTAGGTAAGACAGAAATACGGTTTCCGTTCTGTGTAATTATACTATTGTGTGGGGTCATAATAAGAAGTTTAACGGAAAAGGCCGAAAAGTTACGATTGCATATATATTGTTTCTTAACTATAAAACGTGTTAAACGACTTACTCAAAGGATAACAACTTTCATTAAACCTTCTTGCCCTCCGACAGAAGCCATGGTCGTGGTCAGAATACTGGCCGAACACAAACCGTTTGTTTGTGTCAGGTTTAGTCAAAGGGTTATGAACGCAACACATAGCGTTCGGACAGTCTGATTGCGTTTTACATGTGACCCCATCAGGAAAGCTGTGTGCATCCAACAGGTATTGCATTTCAACGCTCTTTGGTGGCGCAGCGCGGATCCCCGTGTTCACCCATAGCCCATAAGTGGCTATAAAACATAGAGAAATCTGAAATAAAACTTTAGCACGTGATTACCTTGATAATGTTACAACTCCATTTTATTTTGTCACCATTATATCAAGAAAAATTTGGTAAAAAAAACAACATTTTAGTGTGATAATTATCATAGTTGTTCTTACAAAAGAAAAAAGTGCAACGGCAAATTTCGACTATTTTTAGTACATTTCTGTCACGCGAAGGGGTGTTTTCCACTGACGTCATTATTTTGGGACAATACCATTATGGCGATTCGAATGCATGCTCTTTTTGCCCATAATCATTTTTAGGGAATGATTGGTATATGAGATGAAAATTATTTGCTAGTTTCAGATCAATGTTGGGACGATCATAGAAAATAAACACTGTAAACAAGTAGGCAGTATGGTTATACATACATGTTATAAATAATAAAAAAAACAACAACAAATTAAAAACACTATTCAAAGAATCATGTTACCCAAAATCTTATTATCACCATGCGTTCTATATTTAACTGAGAAAATATCAATGTTGCACCTGTAAATAAATCAATGTACATACTAAAATGTTTAGATGTATGCCATCCGCCATTTTATCGCACTTTCTCTATTTATTTCCCTTATCAGTCAAAGGTGACACGTTCTTTAAAGTCATGTGACATTTTAATATTTCAATCAAGCATGCACTTAAAAGATTTTGATTGAACATTTTTAAGCAAGGCACCAATGCATCTTTATGTATACATATACACATGTATATGCGTATGCGCGTGCGTGTGCATGCGCGCGCGTGTGTGCATGCGTGTGTGTTTTATTAAATACAACAGTGCACTATATCATCATGTTTTATATTGAAAGTCTGAAATTAGGATGCACAGTAATTCAGGAAAGGGAAGAAACTTTGGGGGAGATGAACACAAGGCATTTAAAACAGGCATACAAAATTTGAGTACATACCGAAATGTAAAATGCAATAAAAGTCGGCTATCTTTGTCTTATTAACAATGGTAAGTCATCAGATCTGAAAATAACATTTTTTAAACAATAAACAGAATATAGTAGCAACTCAGATGTGAAGTCAGATGAGAACTATAGCACTGAATAACCTTTTGTTTATGAGATATTATTGGGATCTCTTATTTTTAGTAACAATGTCTGAAGTTCGTTGATCTTTGTCAAGCACAAGTGATAGTACTTAACATGCAAGGTCACATGTGCTGTGTTTCGCTTTTTTGCCAATCATAAGGACTAAGTGACCTCGAGATGATACTGTTCTTGTTTGTATATGTTTTAAGGGCTGCAATCATTGAATGTGGATATTCACTCTAATAGTTTATAAAGTAGACCATAATTTGATTACTTGTACAATACAGTCGTTGTTCTTACGACAATACTTAAACGATTTTAGCTTTAATTTCCATATCAAATTCTATAGGTACACTTTTTGAACCATGGATGTTCAGTAAAAGAATTCGGAATATTTAATCGTTCTTTGCCCCTGTTATTATTAACTTAATCTTGATAGGTCATTGTTTGGAGAGATAACCTTATGTTTGGTTTATTTAATACTAATTTATTTTAGTTTGATTGTGTTTGAAGCTATAAGCTTATTGAAACACTTTCAAAGCCGTTCCTGGAACCAGCCAGTACTATGTAATGAGTGTAAAGTTTCTTGCTCAAGGAAACAACGGCTTACCCCTGACGTGGTTTGAATCCACGCAGCCAACAATCCTCAGATGACTAGCCCGATGCGTAAACTACTCGGCTTCATGTATACTAATGTTTACTAATATCATACCTTAAAGGCACATTATGCCGAAGAAATGCTTCTATTTTCATTTCTCAAGTTTGTATTTCCATTGTACTGTAATAATTATCTTCCAAAACGTTACTCATTGGCCACTTAGCTGAACTTTAACTATGTTTTGCTTCTGTTGCATTTTGGCAACTTTAAAAAAAATAGTGATTTAGTGTTTTGAATGGATGTCAAAAAACTACTATTTTTATTTGTTTGGGTCGTCAGACCAAACAAATAGTGGTAGCGAAATTTCAGAGTCTGATGCTGTTAATTGCAAATGCCGAAAGTAGGCCGCTTTTTTGAAGCGGTTACTTCCCTTTATATGTACACTAACGCCGAAAAAATTCAGGGGAGATCACTGCGTAAAGATGGTCAAATGACAGGCGCATTAATTTTCAAGCAAAATAATTCCCGAATGGTCGAAGATTTCTAATATTGTTTTATCCTTTATAGATATACATGCTTATAATAAACTCCATGATTATTAACATCTGTGTTAAACAACAGTTAGCGTCGAAATAATAAGGGTTACAAACCCTAATTTAGAATAATATGGTTTTCTTCAGGCCTTTTACATATAACTTCACCGTGGCCGAGGGGTCTGGAGTTCAAACCCTGGAAGGCAACTCTTTTTTTTTCAAATTGTTTAAGTCAAATAAACATTGAATTGAATATCAGTGTTGCAATTAGTCTTAAACTCAATTAACTACAATTAAAACGCTGGAAAGCACTGGTGGCACTATACAAAAACAAATTAGTTTATAATCTTACAACCTTCACCTTTCTGACATTCTGAGACCCAAACAAATTCAGCGTCTTCTGTGCTTTGATTACAATTTGCTACTTTTATGACAAATGATTTCACGTTCAACCCTACGCGAAAAGCATGCTCTCAAACCATTATTTAAACTTTATAAAACTTGTGTTTGTCCGTTCTAAAGAAGTAAACATCTACTTGTTTCTGAAGCATAATGAGCCTTTAACTAAATTTAACTTCAGTAATTTTTCTCATAATGAAAGAATAGATCCACCTGCTATGGTTAACAGGAAAAGACTCAAAGTTGTAATGCAGGAGTCGATGGTTCGATCCTTTACCGAGTTGAATTTCTCCGTGCCTAATTATCTCAGAAATTCAGTCTTTCTGCTCATCAATCTCGCCGCTGATTTCAAAATTATTTATCATAATTCGTAGTGACTCTCTTGTGGAGAGATTTGTAGTCACTGGAAAGTTATCCAGGCGGATAATGCCAAGATATTACCAAAAATGTGTGAAAATCACCGCAAAGAGCCAACGAAACTACCAAACTATGGGATAATTAATATATGTTTAGTATACATGAATATGTAATATACATGTATATGTATAATATGCTAATATGTTGTCACGAACGCTTGTCAGATCCTCAAATGATTATATAAAATATGCCTTTAAGTACTGCCCGGTTGAAACGCGGACATTTGTTGTGTAATCTATAAACAAGACTGTTGCACAGGTTTGAATAAATTGTTCCTCATGTACCTCCTCTTTTTCATGCTATATAAACCTTCAGTCGCTTAAAAAGGTACATCGTTTTTTTTCCGAACATTTTTAATAACATTAAAATATCTGTGAAATAATAGATATTGAATTACATAGGTTTGCAATGGCTAAGAAGCCTATAAAGACATTATAAACACATGGCCAATAATGGCCAATACTGGACTGTGAAAGTCAACACGATTGAAACAGTGCAGATTGTTGTCAAAAACATCTTCCTACATTTTCAGTATTATGTATGGACTTGCGCAAATACAAAATTTCTTGGCCAAATAACAAAGATAATGGAAAATTGCACAGTTAATAACAAAAGCAAATGTGATCAGAGCAGTCTGCTGTCTGTGTTGCCGTTTATTTCTTTTTCAGAAGAAAGTTGATATATGCGCCACATTGCTCAGTTAAACCTCTCCTTCTGCTGTGAAGCTCATTTATTCACATTTAAAGGCCCATCGGTCTCATTAATGCTATTATTTTAATTTCTCAAAACCTTTAATTTTTGGTATCTTGTTACAGTTTCCAAACAAATACTCATTGGCCTTACACACGAATTATCTTTGGCTTCCTTTCCTCTGCTGGCTTTTGAAATGATTAAAGTCAATATGTATTTAGTTTGGAAGTCAAAATTCTACTTTGTACATAGGAACATTGTACATTTTGCTATATTAACTGCTTATAACCGCGCATTTAACGCTACTTTCTACAGTTGTTAAACATCCAACATATATACTCTTAATGAATTTTTAGAACATTACTAAACACATGTTGAATTAAAAAAATATAAATTTCGTATGCATGACGTGCCTTTAAAACTTAATGCAATTGGTAAGGTAAAAAAGGACATATATTGAGACCAAAACAGTTTGAAGTGGCTTCATTATTGTCAATTTTATTTGCATGCAGTTACTGCCTTTTTAATAAAACATTTTATAAGCAGTATCAAGATCTGTTCAGTTCATCCGGACAGTGGTTTCTGACATACTGTGTTTACATGGACGGTTTGCTGTCCGAAATGGTGCACCTGGGTTCCACGGCACTCTAAGCCTGCCTGGCACTGACACTGAAAGTCGTGGGTCAAAGTGTCTGAAGAAATAAGTAAAATGTTGATATTAAATCGGGAATAAATTGTGACACGTTGAAATAAAGCAGACAACATAAACATCTATGTGGGTTGTGATAAGTCCTGAAAAAGTAAGACATAAAATCATTAGAAAACATAACAACAATGAACGCAAACACAGAGCAATGTTAATCATGAAGAACATATAAAATAACGGAAAACATCACATAATATTGAGTGAGCACAACAATATATGAACTTCCAAGTCATGATTTTGACAGAGAAAGCTGCATCTCATAAAATGGATCCTTACTTATTATTTTTGAAGTGCTCAAGCCAAAACAAAATCCAGAAATGAAAATACTCGCGAAAATTATAATTTGAACAACAGCCCGGTTTGAATCGGGTGATGCTCCCCGCATAGGTTTTGGACACAGAAAAGTACACCTCTTGAGTTATGTCCCTGGACAAAGTTCAAAGTGCAATAATTCCAAAATTAGGCAAGGCAGAGTAACTGTTCTTTGCACTTGACTTTTAATCAATGAGATCTATCCACCGACTTAGTTTCTTATCGATACCTCTTGTAGTTTCAGAGCAATGTCCCGGACAAAGTTCACAGTGTAAAATTGAAAAAAGGGCAATAAGTCCAAACGCAGGTAATGCAGGGTTATGGTTCTTTTGCATTGCACTTCTATTTAATGAGATCTATCTACCTACAAAGTTTTATGTAAATATCTCCTATAGTTTTAGAACTATGTCCCGGACAAAGTTCAAAGTGAAAAAAAGGAACAAAGGACAATAACTCCAAAAATTAGTCAAGGCAGAGATATGGTTCTTTTGCAATGTCCATCCTGCCAATGAGATCTATTTACCTACAAAATGACTTGTTCATATATATTATACTTTTAGAGCTATGTCCCGGACAAAATTCAAAGTGTAAAAATCAACAAAGGACAATAACTTCAGACTTAGGCAAGGCAGAGTTATGGTTCCTTTGCACTGCACTACTATTTAATGAGATCTATGTACCTACAAAGTTTCTAATAGATACCTCATGGTTTCCGAGTTATGTGCCGTGTACCTAAAAAGTTTCATGCTGATATCTTTTATAGTTTTAGAGTTCTGTCCATGGTTATTTACATACATCATGTATGATAAGTGCCCAATCACTTGCGGAGAAACTGGTTATTACTGGTAAGGTATCAAAGAAAAATTGTTAGGGGTATGACAGACCGCCAAAATATGACCAACGATGTGTTGATTTCGGTATTAAACCATCACAAACAACCTATAGAAAGGCAATTTAAGACTCAAACGGCCATAAATGTTCCTACCTTGCAAATCGCAAGTTTCGTTGAGTTTTCGTTCATTTCTGCAGTAGCCATGATGACCTTGTGATTGGCTTCTCTTGTCCATTGGATAGCTGACACAACACATGCCACTGCCACATTCGCTGTCAGACATACATTCAGTCCCAGACGGCGTTTGTCCATTATCAATCAAATTCTGTTGTTAAAATATAGTAAAGCAAACAAAAAGTCATAGGCCGAATGATTAACTCGTCTTAAGATTGTTGGTCGCATAAGTCTAAACCCCCGTCAGGGACATTGCGTTGTTTCCTACAGCAAGAAACTTTACACCCATTGCTCAGTACTGGTTGATTCTAAGGAGCATTTCAATAAGCTTTATGCTTCCTTCACAATCGAATTAAAATAAATTCTATTTACATTAAAAATGTACATGTTGACGGTCACCAGGAATTATTTATATCCATCAAGAAAAAATATGAAAATTGACCCCTATTAATTGCTGCTGGTCAAAAAATAAAAACACTGATTCGTTTAAATTAATATGTTATGACATAATGTCGGTAGAATCACTGACTTTGCATAATTTGTGAAGAAAACCTTTCTTTTTTTATTGGAACCTAGCTGTGTTGTCACGAGAAAGTCTGTATCCTTGTCAACGCAATGGTCCTTTAAATTATGTGTATCCAATATTGGTCTATGTTGGTTCATAACCATCAAGCTCTCTTGAAACAGTTCAACCTTATCCTGCTTTATCTTTACAGTTTACTATGTGATCAAAAATTGGTGTAGCTTTTGCCACCAAACAATTTGGTCTTGGCGAAATATAGATATGTAATACGCTACGTCCGGAACCGTCCAGTCGTGCGTTTTTTTAAAGATGTTTCTCAATATCGAAAAGGTGAAACAAGCGGCGACTAACATGATAGAGCATCGTCGGACTACGCAGATGTGCAGACATGCATGCTTCCATACTGAAGACATAGGCTTGTCGTTTCAGTGACATTAGTTGTCTAATTGTTAATTTCCAATATGATAAAACTATTTAAAAATTTATTTTAAATGCTTTGTTGTTCTTACCGATTCTGGCGTTTGACATTTTGGATAGCGATGAATGATCTGATGGTTACTTTCGTGGACTACCAACCCTCTACACTCGAGTCCAGACACACACGGACAGAAAAACTCGAACAGCTGAGCGTTCTTACCGTCGTGACCTGTCATAGAAAACACAAGATCTGTCAGTGTGCTCGACTATTCTACCTGGTATTAAAACAAGAGCCTGGATAATATGGAATATTTCTAAGTCCAAAAAGGCAACAGTATTATACTTATGTCAAAATCCATGTAAGTGAACAGTGACCTCCTATATAAAATAAATGTTGAAGTTTCAAACCATTCACTTCAATAGTATTGGAGATACCAACTGTCACGTTTACACGTAATCAAAGTGTGACGCCGACGTCTTTATAAAAAGAACAGTTCTTTATTTATTTATTTATTTATTTATTTATTTATCTATCTATTTATTTCTTTATTTATTCATTTATAGTCGAGCAAAAAATACAACAATGTACTTTCATTACACAGGCATTCAAAAAAAGTCATTTTCACTACCGTTTGTTTACATAACTTTTTCATATGAAATCATAAAACTGTTCCATGTACGCGTACGTTTTCTTTCATTTTCTACCTTTTGAATATATCTTTGTACTCATTTGGCCTTTAAAATTGTATTTCCGGCACGTTATATAAAGTGTGTACACGTCACCGGAATACGTCTTTTCCTTTCACGTGAATCAAGCATTAACATTTTACTGTTTACAGTACAGGTCAGAGAGTACATGATTCCAAGATAGAGATTCTAATCAGTTAGAGTCCTTGTTGGCATCAAATTTATATCTAAATTTATCAAATCGCTATTCAGATTTACCTAAAGGCCAACACGTTTCATTGAATTGTCGAGCCCTTCTACAAAAGCCATGGTCATGTTGTGTGTATGTTTCAAAAAGGAAGCGCTTCCTAGTTTCCGGTTTTGTCAACGGATTGTGTACACAGCATAAGCCATCCGGGCACTCAGCTTGTGTTGTACAGCGTGTACCTTCTTGCCCGGATGTAGAGTGGCATATGGTAAAGACCACCTGAAGTGATACATATATAAATTGATAAAGTCTCATGATATCTCGACATCGAAAGATTGATATGGGTCGAAATCTTGTAACTGCATCTAAAGCTATGCAGAAACGGCGACAAAAAGAGAGTTTGAGAAAAAACAATTTTGAACTATACTGTTCTTCCTTATCAAATTCTTTATGATTTTTGTAAGCATTGTATTAAAATGTGTTTTTGTGCCTTTGTGAAAGATATAATGTCACTGAAAAAGAATATGAACTAAAATGCACTTTTGTTTTTGTTTTTCTTAATCATTCAGTAATTTCTGTTTAAGAAGTTTTCTGAATAATCCATGTATTTATAATGACAAAAATGCACCATCTCATCCCCCCCACCCCTCAACACACACAAAGGAAAAAACAATAACGACAAGTATTAAAAAAAAGGGCGCAAAAAATGAAAGAGCTGATGGTTACTTGTACAAGATAAAGATAATAATATTTTTATATTTAAATATAAAACAAGAACTAAAAACCTACCAGTGCACACAGTAAAAGTATGTTATGTTTACAAGTTGCCATTTTGTATATCTTATTTAGTAGGTTATACCTTATCAATGACATATAGATATGAAACGGCATGCATATATCTTTACTTAGTATCTGAATGTCAAGATTTCAGACCTTTTAAAGGTGGCCAGACTAAGGAACATTTCATATTGGAATCATATTTTCAAATTTAAATTAACGTAATTTTAGTTTTTGTGGTCTCAGAGATGATCTACACCTTTTTAATTCCAAAGATAAAATGAAATCCAATTTTTGATGGTCTCAAAGATCGTTACACAGTTTAAATGGTCTATAAAATGGTAACAGAGTTTAGATGGTTTAAAATATGGTAACACAGTTTGGATGGTCTTAAAAGATGGTAACACAGTTTGGATGGTCTTAAAAGATAGAAACACCGTTTGCATGGTCTAAAAGATTGTAACACAGTATGAATGGTCTAGAAGATGGTAACACAGTTTGGATGGCTAAAAGATGGTAACACAGTTTGGATGGTCTATAAGATGGTAACACCGTTTGAATGGTCTTAAAAGATAGAAACAGTTTTGAATGTTCTAAAAAGGGAGATAATACAGTTTGAATGGTCTAAAAAGATGGTAACACAGCTTAGATGGTCTGAAAGATGGTAACACATTTTGAACAATCTTAAATGATGGTTACACAGCTTAGATCGTCTAAAATGTTGGATGGTATCAAAAATGATATCAAAGTCTGTGTGGTGATCTCAATAAAATTTTGGATAGTCTCAAGACGATATCAAATGTTGGACGGATTCATACCTACACGGCCAAGGACGCACCGTACCTTACAGTACAGTGTTTAGTAGGTTCAACCACCTTTAAGGCAAGTGCAGTGCTCTATTTGCAGAATTTTAAATTTCGTCATTGTTTACAAGACAAGTCGTTAGCTCTCACCGCCATGTTTTCGATGAACTATTGTTTAATATTGTACGCCTGTTTGATCTGTCTCGTAAGTAAAAATCAATTTCCGTTGTATTCTTAATTGTCAAATATAATGTGTAAATGACATTTGTCAGTCATCTGTTCCACTTTACTTTATCTCAGAAGGAAACCAGTTTGTAAATGTTGTTCACTTACCTTTTACGTGACAATTGAATGTTTACCCGGAAGTTCCAATTGACATTTGACTGGTACTCACGTTTAAAAGAATACACGAATAACATATTAAATGATATACTTTCTTTCAAAAAATAAAATATGTAAAGAATTAAATTATCAAATGTTGGTCACATCCGGTTCCGGTTTATCTTTGGATAGAAATGTCTGGCTGACTAAACACCATGTTTGTTCCATGTGTCAAAAGGTGACACATTATGTTTGTTTTTATATATTTAGATTGACGGCGGCCTTCCGCCGGAAGAAGGAGTTTGTAAATCGGATGCTGATTGTGCTACAGAGGAATGCTGTGTTGGTATCGACCGGAAAAGATTCATATTCTCTCACCCAACTTCCGGTATATGCCGACCACTGCGATACCAGGGTCACGCTTGCCACGTGTTTGCGACACTCGACCCATCAAATCACAATTTGCACGTGAATTATTGCCCGTGTTCAGATGGACTCGAATGTAGAGGAACGTCCGTGGATAAGTTGAATTCATCAAACATCATACACCATGATCCAAAATGCTTACCAAAACAACTTTAATTGTATTTGCTGATGCTTTTTTATTCTGATACGATTCAGACAGATTAAAATATTCCTGTTAACATAGTTTTATTTTGTTTCCTTACCAAAGGTAATTTAAACTGGACAATTTGAGTTTTGTTTATTTTTAATCAGGTAAAAATCTAAAAAAAGAAATTGATCACTTACAACTGATGAAAGTGAGCACAAATAAAAGTTCGCTCGCGTATCTCACTAGGGGCGCATTGGGATTTGCAATCCAAAGGTCGCAGGTTTGATCCTCGGGCGATGCAAAATTTCTCGTGTCAGTTGATCTCTGACTTTGTCAGTCTATGACTATAGTTGTTACCTAATGGGTCTCTTCCTAGCTCTAGTAACATTACTAATACTAATGTATCTATACAAGTTAAGCTCTAATACCAATGTATCTATACGAGTTTAGCTCTAATACCAATGCTAGCTCTAATACCAATGTACCTATACAAGTTTAGCTTTAATATTAATCTATCTATATAAGTGTAGCTCTAATACCAATGTTAGCTCTAATGCCAATGTATCTGTACAAGTTTAGCTCTAATATATATGTATCTATAGAAGTTTAGCTCTATTACCAATGTATCTATACAAGTTTAGCTCTAAAACTAATGTAGGTCACATCCTAATATCTATGTATCTATACAAGTTTAGCTTTAATACCAATGTATTTATTCAAGTTTAGCTTTAATATCAATGTTAGCTCTAATACCAATGTATTCATACAAGTTAGGCTCTAAAACCAATGTATCTCCACAAATTTAGCTCCAATTCAAATGTATCTCTACAAGTTTAGCTCTATTATCAATGGATCTATACAAGTTAAGCTCTAATACCAATGTATCTATACAAGATTAGTTTTGATACCAGTATATCTATACAAGTTTAGCTCTAATGCAAATGTATGCATACAAGTAAGGCTCTAAAACCAATGTATCTCCACAAATTTAGCTCCAATTTAAATGCATCTCTACAAGTTTAGCTCTATTATCAATGGATCTATACAAGTTTAGCTCTAATACCAATGTATCTTAACATGATAAGTTTTGATACCAATGTATCTATAAACGTTTAGCTCTAATACCAATGTATCTCTACAAGTTAAGTTCTGATACCAATTTATCTATACAAATTTTGCTCTGGTACCAATGTAAGTCTGGCTTTGATACCAATTTATCAAAACAAGTTTAGCTCTAATGCCAATGTTAGCTCTACAAGTTAAGCCCTACAATGTAATACCAATGTATCTCTACAAGCTTAGCTCTAATACCAATGTATCTTTACAAGTTTAGCTCTAATACCAATGTATCTTTACAAGTTTAGCTCTAATACCAATGTATCTTTACAAGTTTAGCTCTGATACCAATGCATCTATACAAGTTTAGCTCTAATACCAATGCATCTATACAAGCTTAGCTCTAATACCAATGTATCTTTACAAGTTTAGCTCTAATACCAATGTATCTTTACAAGTTTAGCTCTAATACCAATGTATCTTTACAAGTTTAGCTCTAATACCAATGCATCTATACAAGTTTAGCTCTAATACCAATGTATCTATACAAGTTTAGCTCTAATACCAATGTATCTTTACAAGTTTAGCTCTAATACCAATGTATCTATACAAGTTTAGCTCTAATACCAATGTATCTATACAAGTTTAGCTCTAATACCAATGCATCGATACAAGCTTAGCTCTAATACCAATGTATCTCTACAAGTTTAGCTCTAATACCAATGTATCTTTACAAGTTTAGCTCTAATACCAATGCATCTATACAAATAATTCTAATTCCAATTACTTCCGGCAATTTTCGCTTTAATACCAATGTATCATTGCAAATATAGCTCCAATTCCAATTTATCTCTACAAGTTTAGCTCTAATACAAATGTATCTTTGCAAATTTAGCTTTTATACCAAAGTATCTTTACAATGGGACACTTATGTCAACGTATTGTTCTCATTCCGATGTATATCGGCTCTTTTAACATTCTATCCCCCAATACTATTGTATCTCTTTAAATCTCCACAAAAATGGGTTCTTATAACAATGTTTATCGGTTCTTTTACCATTCTATCTCTTAGCCCCAGTTCTAATGTATCTCTACAAATAAATCCTAATAACCTCTACAAAAATGTGTTCTTATAACAACGTTAATTGGCTCTTTTACTTACCATTGTAATCTAATAATTGGGATCTTATACCAGTTTACACGAACCTCTACTCTACAAAACGTATGTATTTCGACTCTTTCAAGAATGTATCTCTTTTCGGCCTTTAGGTAAGTTTAATCAATATTGGCATAAACATATATTAGCACAAAGAAAACAGAATGCTTTGGTCAAAAACCGAAAGTTCACAATGTGAATAATTCATTACCATAGCAAACGTACGCATGCCTTGACCTTTAGGAAATTAGCAAAATCGAGAATAATATAAACATGTTTTGAAAACTGAGAACATGTACTTTTGAATCAAATGTCGAGCTCGTGTCTGTACCACTTCCATCCATTGAAGGCCCAATATGCCTCAGAAATTTATTATTTATTTTTATTTCTCGAAAGCTTTTTTTCATATTTAATGCCCTGTTATAGTTTCCAAAACGTTACTCACAGCGTCAGAGGCAAATTACCTGAACCTTCTTTTGTATCTGTTGCTTATTGGTAACTAGTACGGTTGTAGTGATTTGAGCCGTGTCATGACAAAACCAACATAATGGGTTTGCGACCAGCATGGATCCAGACCAGCCTGCGCATCCGCGCAGTCTGATTAGGATCCATGCTGTTCGCTTATCAACTCTATTACAAGTGGAGAAACTGACAATCCTGATCAGACTACGCGGATGCGCAGGCTGGTCTGGATCCATGCTGGTCGCAAACCCAATATGTTGGTTTTGTTGTGACACGACTCATTGGAAGGCAAAATACTACTTTGTTCACATTTTGTTAATTTAAGGCGGATAATTTTACATCCAGCACTACTTTCATTAGGTGATAAGCATCTAACATGCTCTAAAACCATCTTTAAAGTATCATATAACTCATGTTTCTAAAGAATGAAAAAATATACGTTTCCGAGGCATTATGTGCCTTTAATTGTTTTTGTTATTTATCAATACTTTGTAACTTCTGTTTCTAATAATAATTTCAAAATCGCACAGTTGACAAAATCGTTACTGCTCGGAGTCACACGGATGCTTTTCATATTATTACACGGAAAATAAAGATCATATCTAAACATGTATCTTGTATCGATCGAATCAGATGTTGAGCACGTGTCTGTACCAGGATGAATTACATGTATTATATTGTACATGTATCTACTATATGTAAGACATCCAAGAATTTTTTTTTTTTTGATCTGGGTTCACTTGTATTTGCTTGTTGCATTATATTTAGTTTATAAGTTATATTCGTTTGGTTAGATATATTTGGTTGATATTGGTTGAGTTGTGTTGAGTGATTTTGTCTTGTGTCAGTGAATTTATACTTACTAGGTCTAGTATAATAGTATCTTTTATATATTTTTTTTTATATCATATAACAGACAGACAGACAGACAGACAGACAGATATCTTTATTCACTCAAGCACATTTGTACAATATGAGGATTTTCTAATATAACACATATATAATACATTAGTTTTCCAGCAGTAAACATACATAATTTTGCACATATATTTTTTTCCTATAATGTAAACAATATGGTGAATTATTATAGTGTGTTTTCTGGGGGGGGGGATTCGGATATTCTTAATTCTAGATAATTTAACAGTTCATCTTCATAAGAAAAACAAGAAATATTAATAAAAACAAAAACAGAAAACACACATATAAAAAGAATGTATTAAGAGATTCAATCAAGTTATAAATAAAACTTTACGTTCAGATATAATTTTGAGATTCTCCCTTGATTACTGTATGTCAGTCACGCTTCAATATAGATCTTGACCTTGGTGTACTGTCCTAAGATGATAATTTGGTCTTAACGGTACATGGGAAAGTCGAAATACGGGGTTATCTGGCTTATTATCCGATATCGTAATAGTAAATACTTACTGATACTATATAGCATGATTCTTACGGACTCGTTTGTGTATTACCGTTATGGCTCTGTTGGTAGGTCGGAATATTTGTAACTATTAGTGTTTTGTACTCATAGGTTCGAACCCCACTTAGTGTCATTTTATTACCACAGTTTTTCCTTCTTATTCTTTTTTATCATTATTCTTTATTCATTTTTCTTTTCCCTTTTGTTTTCTTCTTATAATATATATTTTATAGTATATATTTATTTTTTGTATTTCCATTCTATTTTCTTTTTGCATTTTTTTTTATCGCAGTGTAATAAAATATTCCAAATCACATTCATGTATGTATATGAAAAAAACGGTCAAACTTGTTTTCTGAACAATTGGCTGTTCTGAGGTAAAAAAAAATGTGTCTTACTTCTCAACAAAGGCTCAAGTTATCATCCTAGGACAGTATTTATTATTATTGTTATTATTACCATTCTTGGAAAATAGTAATAATAATAATAATAATAATAATAATAATAATAATAATAATAATAATAAAAATAAACAAAATAAATAAAATAAGTATATTTTTGAAAGAGTTTTGAAGCGATAAGTTTGTAATTTAATTACGCTGTTTCGGGTAAAATTCAATCAGGTACTGCCCTAGGATGATAACTTGAGCCTTTGTTTACATAACAAAGACCAATAACAATGCGAAAAATAGGTTAGGCAGATCAATGCCACAACCTATAAAAATGAAAATAAAACTACATATTATCATATGACTTGTTAGCGTAGTAGGTAGAGCAATCGTGTCAGTAATGTGTTTTACCCGTACAGGCAGAAGTTCGACTACTGGTAAGACACATTTTTTTTTACCTCAGAACAGCCAATTGTTCAGAAAACAAGTTTGACCGTTTTTTTCATATACATACATGAATGTGATTTGGAATATTTTATTACACTGCGATAAAAAATACAAAAAGAAAATAGAATAGAAATAAAAAAATAAATATATACTATAAAATATATATTATAAGAAGAAAACAAAAAGGAAAACGAAAAATAAATAAAGAATAATGATAAAAAAAACAGAGTAAGAAGAAAAAAATGTGGTTATAAAATGACACTAAGTGGGGTTCGAACCTATGAGTACAAAACACTAATAGTTACAATTACTCCGACCTACCGACAGAGCCATAACGGTAATACACAAACGATTCTGTAAGAATAATGCTATATAGTATCAGTAAGTATTTACTATTACGATATCGGATAATAAGCCAGATAACCCCGTATTTCGACTTTTCCATGTACCGTTAAGACCAAATTATCATCTTAGGACAGTAGCATTATAACGGATAATTTATAATTGGCGAAAGATATAAATAGATATGCGCGCGCTCAATATGGGAAAGTTCTCACACTGAGTATATATGTATTCAAGTATTGCAGAAGTATCTTTATGGATTATTTTGGCGAGAAAAAGGGTAAGTCTGTAAAACTATTATCATAAACATGTTGGATGCTATATAATTAAAATTTTGCCAAGACTATACGGATAAATTTACAAAGATTCAACAGTTTGGGCACATTTGTTGAATTTATTAAGCTTTCAAAACTGTTTTCGTTATCAACTAAGTGAACGTTATTAAGATACATGCTGCGTTGATTGTTAAAATAGGTACAGTTAAAGATGTAATGTCTTTCTGTGCCTGGGGAGCCACTTGTACACAGAGGACAGGTTCTATCTAAGAAAGCGGTACCATCATAGCGCCCGGTCTCTGATGGGAGTCTTGTATTACATGTTCTAAATTTGAAAAGGGTAATGTAGTCATTGCGCGGGATTAAATTTAGATAGTTTTCATAAGTAAGCGACTTTTTAAAGCTATTGTATATGCGGCCTTTATTTGATGATTGCATTTGATCGTGCCATATTTGTTTATATTGATCAATTAAGATGAGTTTTATGCGATATGGGATACTTTTATTTACGGCTGTATTTTGATTAATCCATAAGTCAGTCCTGCCAACAGAGTTTAAAATATCTTTAATTTTATTTATCCACTTATAATTTTGGTCTGAATGATTTAACATAAATTGGTATAGGATATATGAAAGTTTACTTTGCTTTCCAAGTAAAAGTCTAACCCAGAAAGATATCATCCTAGTCTTGACTATGATTTCGACAGGGTATCTGCCTAATTCACCAAAAAGCATATATTTTGGAGTGCTTTTCCTAGCACAGGTTATTCTTCTAAGAAATGTGTTATGGATTTTTTCAAGAAGTTCTAAGTTCTCAAAGCCAAATATTTCAGATCCGTAGGTTAAGATAGGCATTACAGTATGATCAAAAAGTTTAAGTGTAAGATCGATTGGTAAGTCTGCATTATTGCAGCGTGAATATAGCAGATTTAGGGCTTTATTTGCTTGTTGGGTCACATGTTTCCTTGCATTTAGAAAAGAGCCGTTACTGGTAAAGGTTACTCCAAGATAATGATAACAGTCTTCAATAGCTATGGCCTGGTTACCTAGAGTAAAATTATATCTATTCTTTGCATTTCTACTTCCGAAAACAACTATTTTGGTTTTCTCAGCATTAACTTTTAGTTTCCATTCATTACAATATGAATTAAATGAGGATAAGCATTTTTGAAAGTCGTCAGCTGATTCTGACATTATAATTGTGTCGTCTGCGTATAATAAGAGTAATAGTTTAAGCCATGTTTCATTAGTTATAGTATCAGTTAGATTTACTCCCAAAGCTCCATTTGATATAAGATAAGATTCAAGGTCGTTTAAATAAATGGAAAAAAGTATCGGGCTCAAATTTCCCCCTGGCGGACCCTATTTCTGAAGTAAAAAATTGAGATGTTTCTCCTAAATGTACAACGCAGGACTTGATATTATTGTACATATTGAAAATAACTTGAAAAACTTTACCATTAATAAAATATTGAAGTAATTTATGCCATAGCCCAAAACGCCAGATAGTATCAAAACATTTAGAGAAATCAATAAATCCGCAGAATAGTTTTTGTTTACGCTTCTTTAAAATTTCAATTAATCTATGCAATGTAAATAAGTGGTCCGAGCAAGAGTAGCCATTTCTAAAACCTGCTTGTGCTTCATTTAGGAGATTGAATTCTTCCATATAATTGTTAAGCCTTGAATTTAGGACAGCAGTGAATAATTTACCAAGACATGATAATATTGTTATTGGTCTGTAAGAATTAGTGCTTTTCAATTCTCCTTTATTTTTATAAATTGGATATATCCAGCCTTCCAGCCAAACAGGCGGTAAATGTCCGTAATCAAGAATTATGTTAAAAAGACGTTCATAGATGGGTAAAAGAATAGATTTTGTACTCTTAATATATTCATTTGTTATACTGTCAGAAGGACTCGAGGCCTTGCCATTATTTAATTTGTTGATACAAATTAGAATTTCTTCCTGCGTTATGACCTTATTTAAATAGACATTTGAATTATCTATAAATGTTTGATCTAAATTCATATGTGTATCATTATGTGGATTACTATTTACATTTTTAAAGTACTCGTAAAACTCGTTGATAGAGGGCGATGGCTTACTACCTGATTTTGGATTAATAGATTTTAGAAAATTCCAGTATTGTTTTGTGTTTTTGGTTTGCATTTTTCTTAGCTTGTATGAGTTATCATGTATAAATTTGTTTATGTAATAGTTCATTGTTCTTTTATATTGCTTGCTGCTATTTTTTAAGCGCAACTTATTATCGTCTGTTTTATTTAAGTTATATCTAATTTTAGCATCGTGATAATTTTTTCGTGCTTTGTGGCATTTCGGTCCAAACCAAGGCTTATTCTTGTTATTCTTATGGTATGTTTTACGAGTCAATGTTGGAAATGTTTTGGTTGATGAATTTTATAGCAGTAATTGAAGTTCTGTTGTTATAAATTCTATATTTCCATTTACATTCTGAGCACTAGTTGAGTTACACAGCTGTTGTATGTATGATAAATGATTAGTGTCAATATTTGTTACAAAGTTGTCGCTTTGCTCTTCTCGCCATTTCGGTTTTGATTTAGTTTGCGATTTATTTTCATTCTTATATGATTTGTCAAAATTAGTGTCAAAGTTACTTAATGTCCAATATAACGCGTTGTGTCCATCGGAAAAAAGCGAGTCTGTTTCTATAACTTTAAAGTCAGATATAAGTTTTAATGCATCAACACTCGCCATGAGATAGTCAATAATTGATTTATCCCTGAAAGTTAAATTTGCGGGCCTATCAGTTTCAAATCTACCAACAACATTCATTCAACATTCTTTTATTAACAACAAAAATGTTATTGCTCCTACAGAGTTCGATCATTGAATGCCATGATTATTCATTCTTTTGTCACTTGACAATCTACGTAGAGGAATTGATAATTCCTCTAATACTTTATATTTATCAAAGAAAGACACCGATTCGTCGTCAATGTTAAAATGATCATTTAAGAAAGAATCAGATGGGATGAAATCAGATAATTCTGCAATACGTGAGTTCAGATCGCCAGCTAAGAGGACATATTTATTAGAACTATACTTTGAAATAATTTCATTTTCAAAAGTACTGTAGTCTAAATCGTTAAAAAATCTTGAACCTTCTGGCGGTAAATATATTATACCTAGTATGACATGTTCACTTAGCTTAAACATATGTTTATCCAAGGAAAACCAAAAAATATAGTCAGTATCATTTTCTATAGGTTTTACAAATTGACTTAAGGATTCTTTAACATATAGTCCGATACCCCCTGATTTTCTCAAATAAGCTTGACTACGACATTTTGAAAAATATACAAAATTTTCAATGTCAACAATATCAGAAGCATCCATATGAGTTTCTTGTATACATACAAAATCATGCAAGTTAATAAAATCGACAAAGTCCGGATATTGAAGGCGTTTTTTTAAACCATTCACATTAAGAGAAACACATTTTATTTCATTTTTGTTATATTTTGGAAAAGAATTCCCCCGAATGTCCTATTTTTTACCATCGGTATGCGAGTTAGTTTCATTTAGTAATGATTTTTTATTTTTGTCCTTTGAATCATTGTCCCATGGACGCGATATGTTGCTACGTAGGTTCGGTTCTGGTGTACTGGCGCGGCTAGTTAGTGGGCTCGAAACATGACTGTATGTGGCTGGACGTCTTGGAGAAGCGGAATTCGCACGTGTGAGACGCCCCCTTCGTTCAGGTGAGTCGGTACGCTGGGCAGTATATAGCTGTTGGTCACGTGGTTGCGAATGAATCACCTCGTGGTCCATTGGCTCGCTCTGATTGGTCGAATTATCTGGTCGTACGTTACTGCGCTGTGTATCACTACGCGATTCATTCACGGTTTGATAGATTTGTTTACTACGGTCAGCTGTTTTACTACGATCAGCTGATTTTACAACTGGTGGGTTCATTACTTGGTCCCAATCAGGGAATCTGTCTATAACAATTTCACCGTCTTTAATGATTTTCGCCGGGAATGCTAGGATAACTTTACTATCTTGAAATGTTCTACGTAGGTTTTTATAAGTCGGCCAGAGATCTTTCCTAGCTAAAGCGATAGCCCGTGGTAAATCCTTGTTAATGCTATACTAGTGATGGGCCGATTGTCGCCGCTATCCGATTAGAGATCGGTATGTTGATAATGTCGCCGACATCGATTGTGGTCGAACAGAATCGATTGTCGCTTAGTGTTATTTTTTGTTCCTTTGTGGTTGTTATTTTTCGTAGTTTTTTTAGCTTTGTGCTATTTAATTTGAATACTCTTCAATCTTCACGAAAACATCATCAAATGTCTGGAATCATTTTGGTTTCCACAAGCTGAATATTGAAGCACCCGCTACCCATGATAACTTGGACATGGCTAAAGTTGTGTGCACGTTTTGTTGTAAAGGATATGCAAATAAAGGTACCCCACCCGTTTAAATTAAAATCGGATTCTGATGCTGTATTTTACTGTAAAAATCTTCGTTACTCTGTCCATCTATAATGTTAAATAATAAATTTAAAAGGCTTCTAAACTTATATTTACCAAGACACCGTTGATGGTACGGCGATTCTGTTATTAAAAATGAAATAAAAGAATTAAATTTTTTATGTGAAATGGTAACTTACATTTTTATTCCTGATCATGCATATTAAATTAATTTATTAATCACATAGATACATTTTATCAATTATTGGTAGCAGTTATTAATTTATTATAATTTATATGACCATGAATAGTTCCCACAGGAATTGGAACCCTGAATCTCAAAATTTCCTTAGTTTAACCATATTTATTTTAGCTTGATTGTGAAATAGGCACTTAAATAAAAACTTTATTTTTGATTAAATAAGTAAATGCTGGCAACAGGGACACATTGATTTTTCTGAATATGAATATGAAAATCATTACATGTATGTAAACTGTGTCCTGACTGAAGAATTTGTATTTTGTAATACGTTAAACAGACAATTAGATAAAACATTAATTTATATTAAATAAAAGTTATAATGATTTCTATTTTCTAGTTAGTTATGCTGGAAAACATTCAGTCCGATTATTCCGATTAATTGATCGGAGAGCCTGTCCGATTGTTCCGATTAATCGATTATGAGTTTGTCCTCCGATTCCCAACACTATGCTATACCCATGCCCCTGCAACAAGTATGCGTTACGTAGTATTTCTTGAACATCCGAACAATTCGCAAATGTAACTATAATTGCGCGCGTTTTCCCACGTTGAAATGCTCCTAGCCGATATGCACGTTCAATAGAGATAGGCCAGTCGAAATTGAGATAATCCTTTAAGAAGTTTTGCACCCGTTCAGCACAGTTCTCTGCCTTGCGTTCTGCAAAACCTTCAAATATTAGGTTACATCTTCTACTTTTGGTATCTAGCTCTAAGGACTTATATTCAAGAAACTTAAGCCTTTTTTCATGATCAGTCAATAATGTTTCAGCCTGCTCTAAACGGGGACTTAGATTCATACACATGTCAAGCTTGGCCTCAATTTCGGACACTTTTCTAACATCAGAATACATGACGGAAAGTTTATCATCGATGCTTAGGGTATTGAATTCGTCAAGAGGAACATCTGAACTACTTATTCTAGCCCTTTTTGAATGTTTATTTCGTTGGAAACGCCAGTGGTCATCTTGGCCACACAATAATCTTGACTTTCGGATAACTGAGTCCGTGAATTACGTGCATGGCCCTCGTGGACAAGGACAAATAAAAATGAAATGGTATTCATCTTCTACGACATGTAGATTACAATAAAAAATATCCTCATTTCTAACAGTTCTATTCATATGATGTGTATGTCTTAATTTCGTTTGTAACGTTAATTTTCATTGGACAAACGTAGTTTATATTATTATCTACATGTATTTATACGGCTACAGCAAATATATAAATAATTCTTGTTTTAGACAAAGAGGTCAATGGTGCAGTATTAAATCTTATGAAATATTAAGTGACTGAAAAAAGTGATCTCTCGGAAGCATTTGAATCAGCAAAATTACATGACAATTGCAGACTCGGTTGGACTGAGTCTGTACATGAGGGGTAATGCAAAAAGTGCAACATTACTCAGCCCCCCTTGCACCGGCTTGAGTGGTACTCAATTTACAACGAGCCAATCATCCCGAAGGACCACAAAAATATAACAACATTGTTCAAAGTGAAATACGGCTGCTACATTGGGATTTTACTTTTAGAAGGCCCGAAATGATCAATTTATTCATTTTTTTCTGGTTTGATTTTTTTATTGTTTCCAATGGTCAGACGAAAACTTTTTTGGTGCATTAAGTCATTTGACAACTTCATTTTACATATTAATTATTTCAGGTCAATGTTTCTTTACTAAGGTCTATGACCATTTACTCGGGTCAATGGACTCTTACCGCCATAAATTTGGATGATCTAAGAAATATTGATTTTAGTTATCAATGTTTTTTAATTTTTAAACACAAAGGGGATTGGGGAACAAAGACATCTCGTGAAAATGTCTGTCGTGACATGTGCACATTTCTTTCCTTCTTTCTTTGGTTTTACGGCGCACCAACGCAGTTTAGGTCAAACAGGAAAGATGATTTTGGCTAATCTCTGGTGTTACAAACTTAAAGCAACTCCAGGGGTCAAAGACATGTGCTCATACTAACATGTCCATGTTTAATCATAGCCGTGAATTCATGATTATTTCACATGAAAACATGTGATGTAAACTATGAAAACTTATTGTATGAGGAAACATATTGAAAGATTTTCATTGGCTGAAACTGTTTACAACAATGTATTATTATAATGTATATTTTTATATTTTTTTAATCTTACAACCAAAGATATTGAGTGTACATTATGAAGGGTATCTAGATCAAAGGCATAACTTTTGGGGGTTTTTCGTGCGTGCGTACGCGGCCAACATCTATGCAATCCCTTTTCTACTAACAGCTGCAACTGACAAGAGATCTGGCTTGGTACTGGTACTGGTCTTTGATATTATATTCAGAGAGCCGATTTTTTTCTTCCTCCATTTACGCTGGAAAATCGCCATTATCATCTTTACAAGGTGTCTGTGTGACCCAACCTAAAAACAACAACAAAACACGTGATTTAGGTCTCTTTATTATAAACTTCTGTTTACATCCACTTCTGTGTACACTTTCTGGAAAAAAACATTCACATGTACATCAAATGTCGTGGAATATGTAGTGCGGAATCGCAGTAACATTCGACTTGGTAAACAAAATGTATTCTACATGTACTTAATACAGTAAAACTTTTCCGATATATACATGTGCTTATATAATCATTATAGGTTAATTAAAAGAAAAAGTGTATATGTATTCCGTTGTAAGTGTGTTTTTGTTGATTGATTATTCGCGAAATGCATATAATATTTGTTTCTATTAAAAACAGCTATTGAATTTATTTTAATATTTTGTTTCAAGTTTCAAGTTTATTTGATTATCTCAGTATGCATACAAATACATAAACACGAGAAAAAGAATCCTAAATATGTATAAAACCATGTCTACAGAGGACAACATTCATTCAAAAAGATGAATTATGAATATTTGTTCCTACCACATTTCTTGTGTATATAAAAGAAAGACAAATATCGTTTATTTACAAATATCGTCTATCAACTTTAACCTTTTCTTAACCTGAATTATATTGTATTGTGATTGGTCAGCTGGTAGCACGCGCTTTCTACTGTGCTGTTAAATTTACACAAAAATATGTCATTTGCTATGGCTTTAAAATGTTAATAGTTATGTAACCAATTTTATTACCACCTTGAGAGAAAAAACTATCATTTGTGTATGTTGATTTATTAATTAGCTGCACCTTTCGAAACTGATGTCATTACCATCTCGTCGGCGTTGGTGTCGGTGTTGGCTGACCTCAATTGTCAAAGCTATTGGGTTCAAACTTGGTATGCATGTTTATTGTCAAAGAAAGCACCCCATTTCAAACAAGAAGATAATCATTAAAGTATTTTTTAAGCTATGCCCATTTTAAGTACTTATTTAATTTTTTTATAAAGATCCATTTTTTCAAACACTCTTCAAACTCGGTAAGAATGTTTTACTGCAAATATAATTATGTTAAAACTCCTTGTCTACCCTCCCCTAGTAAAGGAAGTTGTCATATAACATGTAACTCCTAAATTGGAATAAATACGAGTATCTTATTGGAGAAATAAAAACATAATTAGAAATTCAGTAAATTTAAATGATAGAGAAGTGAAGTTAACTAATATTATCGTCGATGAAATTGAGGGTTTATGCAAGACGGTCAACCGTGTACATTTCCAGAATTCTTAAGACAGCGGGGAAGTACTTAACTCAATGACATGTTTATCTTCCGACGAAAAGCATTATTGATAACAAAACCTAGCCTAGCCAATGGAAATCACAAAGGGAAACGTGCAACCTTGACAACAGGAAGATAATATTAGATCTTCATGTACAATACACTTAAAATAAATATTAATTTATTTCACGCTAACATGTGAGATATAGTTGGTTTTACCCGTGTGACAAATTCCGTATTACGCGAAGAATACCACTCCTTGCAGCGATTACTTCCCTTGACCAGTACGATAAGAGTTACATATTAAGCTCTATTTCTTCTTTTTTTTTGACATACCTTATTAGTTTTACAATTCCTTAAATTTATAAACTGACATTAAAATCTATTGTTGCATTTTGTTATAAATGTATGGAAGCCCTGGAGGGACATTTTAAATTAATATTTAAAACTTAAAACTTATTATTTAATTCTTAATATTTAAAATTTAATTCTTAATATTTAAAAATTAATTCTTAATACTTAAAAATTAAGATCAGAATACATAAGACGCGGGTATTTGAATTCAATGGGCTCTTGCAAAAGGTTGTTACACGAAGAAAAACTGGCAAATTCGATGCAGCTGCTTACAGGTAATTGCCATTTTTTATATATATATGAACTATTATATCTCGATCGTTATAATTTCATGCTAACAGTTGAAACGATTAAGATATATTAGTTTTATCAAAGACTTTACATTTTATTGATTACATGGTGTCAAAAGCAGCGGTTGAGAAAGTCAATACATTTTGTTCTGGATGAAGCGTTAAAACTGATAAAAATATACCTGCTATTCAGGGGGTTAGGTTTGTCTAACGATAATGTTAAGTTGTTGGTGGTGGATAACAATATTACATTTTTACAGCCCCAGCCCTTTGTTTTTATAACGCTATATTTCATTTATTTCTTTTTCTTTTAAGGTGATAAACATGGAGATCCCCTTGATGTTTGCCTTTATCACTTTATTGAAAGTGACTCCTGTGTCAACAGTTGTGTCATCCCTATTGCCATCTGGAAACGGAAGCACCAGGTTAGACGTGATTACGCAGTACTTTCATGCTGACTTCAAGTACGCAGAAATTGTTTTACTTCTCCTTTGTCGGCACAACATACGCCTTGGTCTTTTTCAGTTAAAGAGGATACTTCGTTATTAAGGGCATCACCGTGACATGTTTACTCCTCAAGAAATCGTACGAAAGAATTGCAGTTTAAAGGAGACGGCTTATGGTTCCAAGGTGGATGAATACGTTGAAGGATTTGAGAGCGCGTGGACGATTTGATACGTCATACCTAATTCATACAGATTGCTTGCGATTTTATGTAACGGATGTTCTTCAAGCGGGACTTTATCGCTTTGTATTCACTAGAATTTACACAATGTGCGACCATAGAAACATAGACACTTGTACTGGAAGACCAGAAATTAAATGTTGTTTAATGTACTAGAACTATCAGGTTCTACTTGTTATGGTGTAAATGTTGATTTGTAGGATATTGAATATGAAACAAATCAAGATGATTGAACATTAGATAATAATATATATACTTTTTAATTAATAAACATTGATGTTCATGGTTTTCCTAAGTTTATGCTTTTTATATTTAACTGCTAGTTAAAATTTCTGGGCCGATCTCGAGTTCGCGTTACTTATTGTTAACGTTAGAACAGGTCATAAATCAAACGGAAAAAATAATAAAAGGACTTAAAGACGAGACCTCTCGTGAAACATTCTGATTCTACATTGATGATTGCATGACAAATCTGACTTAGAGTAAACATTACTAGAAATCTAAGTAAACCGTATGTAGGAAATTAGAAGATAAACCTTATGAGCTCTTTGTAGGCAGTACTAAATATTTGCCAAATGTTCTCCAGGAGGGGTCAAATTTTAGGACTTTTTAACCACAAAAGACCAAGTTTCAAATTTAACCTACATATATTACATATGATAAAGTTGTTCCACCTGAAAAAAGACCTGTTGTGTTCAAAAAAAATTTCTTTGATTTGACCTTTTTTTACCCCATATGACCCAGATTCAAACTCGACCTAAAAATTATCCAGACAAATATTCTCATAAACTTTTAAGTTGTTCAAGTTGAAAATACAACATCTAAAGTGTTCCCTATGTTTTTCTTTGATTTAAACTAGTGACCTAGTTTATGACCCCAGATAACCAAGATTAAAATTGACCTAGAAAATCAATTAGCTAAATATTCTAAACAATTTTGATGGCGATGAGACACAAAATGTGACCTGTATTGTGTTCACAAAGGCAATGTTGAGAAACACACCGGCGGGCAATAACAGCGGCTCACCTTTGAGATGAGCTAAAAAGGAATCAAAATATATCAGATTTTGTCTTTATTGAATTAAACACAGAGCTCTATTAATTTCTGAACAGTTTTCAATGCAAATAGTTATGCATCTAAAATGTTGTTTTAAAATAAACTGGCAAACAAACTTTTGTATAACTACTGTTTGATCCACTAAGTATGTGAGAAGCTTTAAGACCATATATATTTTGTTTATTTTGCGTTTATTGTAAAAAAAATCTTAACTCTTGTGAGCTAAAATTGCTGAAATTAACAATGACAAGAAACCCCATCATGTTCGACATTTTTTAAAAACAGTTGGTTACAAAAAAATTGATATCTGGTTATAGGTCGGGCGATAGAATTAGTACAGTACTTTGACATCTTTGGTATCATCCCGTATGCTACTGCATGTTGCCAAAGTAACGCAAATTAACTGTTTCCATCAAATAGAAAATGTCTCTTATTTTCCCCTGAGTATTAAGCATTTTCACTGATTTTACAGTGCAGTCCGCAGGCAAACCATTCTATGCACTGCTACTTAAAGGCAATGGCAGCAAGAAAAGATTAGATGGTAATATTGTTTCCCTTACTGATGGCGTATAGAGAGGCCATAGTTGTTTATTACAGTCCACTTTAAAAACAAGGCAGCAAAGACAGTGTAACAACTTTTACTCTTTAAATACAGTGACTAATCAAAGTACAAAATCAAAGGTATCTACAATCTCTTCCAATTGATAACAATCTTGGGTAACTACCTTCAGCATACAACATAAAAATAAAAGGGTATTCATAACACGATTTATGTTTTCAGGTAAAGTTAAAACATAGCAAGTTTTGCCATGTTGGTGAGACTTGAAGGCCCAACTAGGCAAACTCAACAAAATGATTATTTTTCAACTAAATAGAACAAGAAATGTCACTGAAAATAAACATATGCCACAAATGTGCTTTGAGCATTTGGCAGGAACAAACAACTAACCTTTTACATTGATAAAAGTGTTTAAGAAGCAAACATTATTATAATAATCAAAATCACATCATAATCTATAATTGGCAATTAGTTTGTATGCTTATAATTATCACAGGGCTACAGCATATGTGTCAGTTGCATACAATTTCACATGAAAACAGAACAACGATTGATACCACTACAAACTAAATTTCCGTTTATCAACCATTTTTAAATGAATGTAATTATGATTGTGAACAATTGTGATTTACCAAGAACCAAACAATTACTATCATCAACTTAAAAACCAAATATTTGATTTAGCACATTCGAATGTTGCTGCGATGAAGCTTCTGGACAAATATAAACGTTTCCATCTCTTTCTAGAAAGACTGTTTTCTGTACTTCTATTCTAGAAACCACATACCCATCTTTCTTCAAACGAATCATATTCATAAATTATCTATTTCTGGACTCCCAGACGCATTAAAGCACCGCGATATTGATTGGCAAATACTTCAGATTGTTCTTTAGAATATAATGAGTGCCTAATTTTGCTGTACTTTATGTTAATGGTTCTGTCGCCCTTTTCTACATGGAATCCATTATCTCAGGTATATGTGGTACTGTGACGCAAACAAACTGTAAGCTCTTAAATACTCTGTGAAACTACATAGATTTTGGTCTACATCAGTATAACTGTCAATCACTTGTCCTGATGCTTAAGCCAATGAGAAGTCCTCCACACAGTCCATGTTACTTTCTCCATCTGGGAAATAGTAACTCAGCGCTTGAATTCTTATTCTTTCTTCTGCCAGACTTCCCCAAATGTGTAATACATTATGCTTATCCACCTTTTGCTTCAGTATCAACGCTGTACTTTCTATCTCGGTAGTTCTGCAATCCCATTTTCATTTTATATGCACTGCTTTGTCCTCTGACTTTCTTCACAGCAGTTGCCTAAAATATATTAGAGGTTTTATTAAGAACCAATTTCATACAATTTTGGTCTTAGAGGGACATACCTTATAACTGATGTCAAACTAAAAAAACCTCCAAAATATAAATAATAGAATCTTAAAATGTTATAACTTAAATTAAATGTTTCAACTATACATTCCCAATCATTAACGATAAAATCAGCTGTTAAAATATTTAGCAGTACTGTAAGCGAGTTGTTGCTGTACAATTAATGGGTTGATGCAATTTATTTCAGAAAGCCTCTCAATTGATAAATTGTGGTTAAATGAGGTTTCTTTCAGCTTAGATATTTCTTTGACATTGTATTTATTTATCATTTTACTTTCATTTAGCACAAACTTTATGTTTCCAGAATATAATCTGCTAGATGTAGGGAGTGCCCCTTTATCTACATCTAAAGTTTTGTGACAAGGTTTTTGCAAACTGCAGGCATTTAAAAGCACACTACTGTATAAGACTGGTAATGTAAATTTCCAATGCAAATCAATGATCATACCAGTAGGATGATGGTGGCCCTAATCACTCGTCTTAAAACCAAGGCTTTTTATTTAAGATTTACAGTACCTAAATCCCCAAGGGTAGCATGTCCAGTCTGCTTGATTGTTTGCTTGATTATATTATAGCAGACGCTGTGAACTGCATCAAAAATGGACTAGTAAGTATAAAAAAAGACCGCTAAATGTGACATTGACCTTCGAGCATGGTTCTTACGTGCGACACACCTTGTCATGGCGGTGAACAATTGTACCAAGTTAATTTATATTACCCTCAGCCCAATTCTGACCTTTAACCCCTACAATCTGTTGAAAAAAAAAAAAAAATAAACCCACCCAAGCCAGTCCTCACCATGAAATTAAGTCCGTGTGCGTGTCCTATTGTGATTCAAAACGATTTTTCTTGTATATAAAGACCAACTTACTTCCTTCGCAACTCGTATTTTCGCTGCCGCTACTTGTGGCGTCAATCTGTTTACAGAATGGTTTCCCGCGTCCATTTTAATGATAAGATTTAAGTATTAAATATTAAAAATTAAATTTTAAATACTAAGAATTAAATTTTAAATAATAAGTTTTAAGTTTTAAATATTAATTAAAAATGTCCCTCCAGGGCTTCCATATAAATGAATATTTCTCGATCCAACCATCATTTTAAAAATCTTTAAAAGTTTTTCGCAATAATGTCTTAAAAGTTTTTCGCAATAATGTCTTAAAACTTCAAGTACTATTGTCTGCATGCGCAGCGTTCGCGTGACCGTTGAACGTCTGGCGTCATATTCTTTCCGCGTGTCTTCTACAGCACTTTGAACATTGAAAACAGTCGATAGAAAATATTGCTGTTATTATACTTCTTAGGAATGAAATAAAAAGAACGTGTTTGTTTATCTACATGCTATATATCACACATCTAAGTGAGAAAATATCCACATTTGCACGAGCGCCACGTGAATTCAAGAAACACCCCAATTATCACATATCTACGATAAATGTCATCGTCACGTCATTGAACTTAAGGCAAGTTTCTTTTATAAAGTCGGTTGATTTATTATTATGTTGATTATGTTATTATATTCTGGGTGACGTGGAAAGTGGAATATATCATTTTGCTGTAATATTTGAACGATTTCATAAACCGGTTACCATGTCAGCAATACCTCCATAATTTTCGAATGTTGTACTGAATCTCGCGTCGGAATGTCTTGCCAACACAACATTTAGTGTTTCCTATACTTCCGTAATATCTAAATGTCGAGCTGGAATGTCTTGCCAACACAACATTTAGCGTTACCTAAACTTACGTTATATCCTAATTTTGCGCTGATATGTCTTGCCAACACAACATTTGGCGTTTCTTATACTTACATTATATCCAAATGTCATGCTGGAATGTCTTGCCAGCACAACATTTGACGTTTCATAGAGCTAATACAAATGTATCTTTGCAAATTTAGCTTTTATACCAAAGTATCTTTACAATGGGACACTTATATCAGCGTGTTTCTACAACATATTGTTCTCATTCCGATGCAAATCGGCTCTTTTAACTAACTTTCTCCCAATAGTATTGTATCTCTTCAAATTAATCCTAGTAATCTCTACCAAAATTGGTTCTTATAACAATGTTTATCGGTACTTTTACCATTCTATCTCTTAGTTCTAGTTCTAATATATCTACAAATTAATCCCAATAACCTCTACAAAAATGTGTTCTTATAACAACGTTAATTGGCTCTTTTACTTACCATTGTAATCTAATAATTGAATTTTTATACCAAATTACCCGAACCTCTACAAAACGGATGTATTTCGGCTCTTTCAAGAATGTATCTCTATTCGGCCTTTAGGTAAGTTTAATCAATATTGGCATAAACATATATTAGCACATAGAAAACAGAATGCTTTGGTCAAAAACCGAAAGTTCACAATGTGAATAATCCATTATCATAGCATACTTGCGCAAGCGCTGACCTTTAGGAAATTAGCAAAATCGAGAATAATATATACATGTTTTGAAAACTGAGAACATGTACTTGTGATCTTGTACGATCGAATCAGATGTTGAGCACGTGTCTGTACCATTTCCATCCATTAAAGGTCCAATTTGCCTCAGATGTTTATTATTTATTTTTATTTCTCGTTTTTTTTTCATATTTAATGTCCTGTTATAGTTTCCAAAACGTTACCTTAACCTTCTTTTGTATCTGTTGCTTATTGGCAACTAGTACGGTTGTAGTGATTTAGTATTTTTATGGAAGGCAAAATACTACTTTGTTCACATTTTGTTAATTTATGGCGGATAATTTTACATCCAGCACTACTTTCATTAGGTGATAAGCATCTAACATGCTCTAAACCCATCTTTAAAGTATCATATAACTCATGTTTCTAAAGAATGAAAAAATATACGTTTCCGAGGCATAATGTGCCTTTAATTGTTTTTGTTATTTATCAATACTTTGTACATTTTTTTTCAAAAGTCAGAACTTCTGTTTCTTATAATAATTTCAAAAATCGCTCAGTCGACAAAATCGTTACTGCTCAGAGTCACACAGACGGTTTTCATATAATTACACGGAAAATAAAGAAGAGAAATACAAGTATATTGCATTCTTTTTCACGACAATATAATGGATAATAAACACTTTATTTTGACTTGTACAATTATTCATCGTCATACAAATATAAACAATTTTACAATGCATAGGAACAAAATTCAAAAGATCATATCTAAACATGTCCCTTTCAAAACAATATAGAGGATGAATTACATGTATTATGTTGTACATGTACCTTCTATATGTAAGACATCCAAGATTTTTTTTTTGATCTGGGTTCACTTGTATTTGCTTGTTGCATTATATTTAGTTTATCAGTTAAATTCGTTTGGTTAGATATATTTGGTTGATATTGGTTGAGTTGTGTTGAGTGATTTTGTCTTGTGTCAGTGAATTTATACTTACTAGGTCTAGTATAATAGTATCTTTTATATATTTTTTCTTATATCATATAACAAGGACAAATAAAAATGAAATGGTATTCATCTTCTACGACATGTAGATTACAATAAAAAATATCCTCATTTCTAACAGTTCTATTCATATGATGTGTATGTCTTAATTTCGTTTGTAACGTTAATTTTCATTGGACAAACGTATTTTATATTATTATCTACATGTATTCATACTGCTGCAAATATATGAATAATTCTTGTTTTAGACAAAGAAATCAATGGCGCATTATTAAATTCTATTAAATAATAAAAGTCTGAAAAAAGGTAACCCCTTGGAAGCATTTGAATCAGCAAAATTTCATGAAAATTGCAGACTCGGTTGGACTGAGTTTGTACATGAGGGGTTATGAAAAATTGCACCATCCCTCAGGCTCTCTAGCACCGGCTTGAGTGGTACTCAATTTTCAACGAGCCAATCATCCCGAAGGACCACAAAAATATAACAACACTGAAGTGAAATACGGTGCAACTTTTTATGGCTGCCACGCTGGGATTTTACTTTTAGAAGGCCCGAAATGATCGATTTATACATTCTTTTCTGGTTTGATTTTTTTATTGTTTCAAATGGTCAGACGAAAACTTTTTTGGTGCAATTAAATCACTTGACAATTTATTTAAAATTTATATATTGATTATTTCAGGTCTTAGGTCTATGACCAATTTACTCGGGTCTATGACCATTTACTCGGGTCAATGACTATTTACTCGGGTCAATGACTATTTACTCGGGTCAATGACTATTTACTCGGGTCAATGGACTCTTACCGCCATAAAATTTGGATGATCTAAGAAATATTGATTTTACTTATCAATGTTTAATAACCTTAATACACAAAGAGGATTGGAGGAACAAAGACATCACGTGAAAATGTCTGTCGTGACACGTGCACATTTCTTTCCTTCTTTCTTTGGTTTCACGGCGCACAAACACAGTTTAGGTCAAAGAGGAAAGATGATTTTGGCTAATCTCTGGTGTTAAAAACTTAAAGCAACACCAGGGGTCAAAGACATGTGCAAATACTTACATGTCCATGTTTAATCATAGTCGTGAACTCATGATTATTTCATATGAAAACTTATTACAAGGGAAAACATATTGTAAGATTTTCATTGGCTGAAACTGTTTACAACATTGCATTATTATAATGTACATGTATATTTTTATTTATTTTTTTAATCTTACAACCAAAGATATTGAGATTACATTATTAAGGGTATCCAGATCAAAGGCATAACTTTTGGGGGTTTTTCGTGCGTGCGTACGCGGCCAACATTTATGCAATCCCTTTTCTACTAACAGCTGCAACTGACAAGAGATCTGGCTTAGTACTGGTACTGGTCTTTGATATTATATTCAGAGGGCCGATTTTTTTCTTCCTCCATTTACGCTGGAAAATCGCCATTATCATCTTTACAACCCAACCTAAAAACAACAACAAAACACGTGATTTAGGTCTCTTTATTATAAACTTCTGTTTACATCCACTTCTGTGTACACGTTCTGGAAAAAAACATTCACATGTACATCAAATGTCGTGGAATATGTAATGTCTCGTGACTGACGTGCGGAATCGCAGTAACATTCGACTTGGTAAACAAAATGTATTCTACATGTACTTAATACAGTAAAACTTTTCCGATATATACATGTGCTTATATAATCATTATAGCTTAATTAAAAGAAGTGTATATGTATTCCGTTGTAAGTGTGTTTTTGTCGTTTGATTATTCGCGTAATGCATATGATATTTGTTTCTATTAAAAACAGCTATTGAATTTATTTTAATATTTTGTTTCAAGTTTCAAGTTTATTTGATTATCTCAGTATGCATACAAATACATAAACACGAGAAAAAGAATCCTAAATATGTATAAAACCATGTCTACAGAGGACAACATTCATTCAAAAAGATGAATTATGAATATTTGTTCCTACCACATTTCTTGTGTAATATGAAAGAAAGACAGCACTGTGCCGCTATGATAATGTGAGAGTGACCTGCATTTTCTGTGTACACAAAACTTTGCAATCAGGTAAAACAGGGTTTTAGAAGCGAATAAAGTACTAGATAAACTATAGAATTTTAATTATCTTGATTGCATAGTTGGTAAAGTCATTGGGATGCAATACAAATTAAATTTTTTCACGAGTTCGAGCCTCACAAGTTGTCTAACTTTTTTCCTTATTTTCTTTGTTTTCTTTTTTCAATTTTACCGAAGATGCAAATTAATTATAAAAAATGGTAGTTTTTGTTATAATGTCTAATAATTAAGATATACCGGTAATAATATTTTAACCTGTATAGTGTGAAGTATGCAGTAGTCATAATACTTGTGCAGTGCACGAGTATTTCGTGCCATCTGAAATATTGTTGAAACAGTTTGTATACATGTATTCATTCCGTTTAGTATTCAGGATAAGGTTGTACAAATTTGCAAGATATTACTTTTGGAAACAAAATATGTGAATTGAGAAATTATTACAACACTAAATGTCAAGAAAAATATAACAAATTCGTATTTGATTGTTTATATATAGAAATTATTTTCGAGAAAAATGTACAATCCGAAACAGTCTTGCATTGATAATATACTAAAAAATTAACTGATAACGTTACCAACTGCATTACGCTGATTAATTTGACGATATTTTAATTTATATCGGAAGCCTGCGTGCCTAAAGATAATAAACACAACATGATAACTGTTTTACACCGTAATAGTGGACTTGTCCGCTGCGTCACTAAATAATTATCCTAAACGGACAGAACTGTACGGAAGAGCATTAGTGCCAGGTGCATGTTTTTTATTAACTCGAAATTTCGAGTTACTAACTCGAAATTTCGACTTACTTATCTCGAAATTTCGAGTTACTAACTCGAAATTTCGACTTACTAACTTGAAATTTCGAGTTACTTATCTCGAAATTTCAAGTTACTAACTCGAAATTTCGACTTACTAACTCGAAATTTCGACTTACTAACTCGAAATTACGACTTACTAACTTGAAATTTTGAGTTACTTATCTCGAAATTTCGAGTTACTAACTCGAAATTTCGACTTAGTAACTCGAAATTTCGACATACTAACTCGAAATTTCGACTTAGTAACTCGAAATTTCGACTTAGTAACTCGAAATTTCGACTTACATTGCACGACTTTCATTGGTTGCCGGTGAAAGCAAGGGTTGAATTCAAGATACTTTCTTTCGTGTGTAGCTGTTGCACATTGACAGAGCACCTTTAACATTTATTTAACAGAACAATTTTATAGGGTCAAATTGTCCACACATACTGAACATATCCTTCGCTTTTTTGTGAAGGGGGGATGTAAAATCACACTTTCCACATTTCCGTGTTAACCGGGTGTTTCTTTTTCTTAAGCACACATACAACCATCATATGGAGAAACAACAAGTCCAAAACCCACCCTATTGTAAACTGTGCAATATCATGTGTTAAATAAGTTTTAAATGACGTGTATACGCCAGTTAGTCTGTCACGTTTCTTTATACTAATAATGTTTTTGTAACATTATTCATTATTTACTAATACTTTGATTCATATTGCGTTGATAAAAGTTGATAAAAGTGATACTTGTTATAATATATTTGTTGGGAACAATATAAAAGCATCCGATTTTACAAGAAATATAGTCAGTCCAACAATTTTGACAAAGGCCTCAGCACGATAAGTAACTCGAAATTTCGAGTTAGTAACTCGAAATTTCGAGTTAATAAAAAACATACACCTGGCACTAATGCTCTTCCGTAGAACTGAGTCAACATGTCTAGAATAAATTGTTTACAAACATCGTCTATCAACTTTAACCTTTTCTTAATCTGAATTTTATTGTATTGTGATTGGTCAGCTGGTAGCACGCACTTTCTACTGTGCCGTTAAATTTACACAAATAAATGTCTTTTGACTATGGCTTTAAAATGTTATGTAACCAATCATTTGTGTATGTTGATATATTAATTAGCTGCAGCTTTCGAAACTGATGCCATGACCCTCTTTTCGGCGTCGGTGTCGGTGTTGGCTGACCTCAATTGTCAAAGCTATTGGCTTCAAACTTGGTATGCATGTTTATTGTCATAGAAAGCACCACATTTCACACAAGAATATAATCCTTAAAGTATTTTTTTAAGCTATGCCCATTTTAAGCACTTATTTAAAAAAAATTATAAAGATTTTTCCAAACACTACCAAAGGTTGTTTCTTCAAACTCGGTAAGAATGTTTTACTGCAAATGTAATTATGTTAAAACTCCTTGTCTACCCTCCACAAGTAAATGAAGTTGCAATATAACATGTAACTCCTAAATAGGAATAAAATACTAGTACCTAATTAGGAGAAGCATAAATTATATAATAAAACATAATTAGAAATTCAGTAAGTTTAAATAATAGAGAAGTAAAGTTAACTAATATTATCGCCGATGAAATTGAGCGTTTATGCAAGATGGTCAACCGTGTACATTTCCAGAATTCTTAAGACAGCGGGGAAGTACTTAACTCAATGACATGTTTATCTTCCGACGAAAAGCATTATTGATAACAAAACCTAGCCTAGCCACTGAAAATCACAAAGGGAAACGTGCAACCTTGACAAATGGAAGCTAATATCAGATCTTCATGTACAATGCACTTAAAATAAAACATTAGTTTATTTCACGCTAACATGTGAAATATACTTGGTTTTACCCGTGTGACAAATTCCGTATTATGCCAAGAAATGTAATTTTCGACGTTTAAGCAAAGTGAATTAGTCGAAAATTGATTTCCCTTGATAACGTAGTTCCGATAGGTGTCGTTTTGCGCACGTTTTGCACGTGCGTATTTTTCAGTGTGTAAGTCATTCAGCTTTGGGATTGACTGTCCGATACATGCGTTTATTTTTTTATTCAGATATGTGTTGAATGTCATTTTCTTTATTGACTTTTTTGACTGTAAATACTTTATAAGTATTTTGGTAATCATTTTTACTCGGAACGTGGCTGTAATGTTTGATTCATGTCATACATATATGTATTTTTATTTGTGTTTGTGATAGGTTTCTCTCATAAAGAATATGCAAGTGTAAATGTACTTGTGTTAATGCCCACATTGGGCGGTCCTTGATGATAGGCGTGGCTGCCTTTAGAAATGCTAACGAGTGAGACTCGTTTCTGCATACAGTATGCAGTAATGTATGAATATATGTTGATTGATATATATTACGTTTGATGATATGTAATTTACAATATTATACCTCATTTGCATACGCCCTTCTATATTTAATATGACGTCATCCGGTCCATAAACCGCATACAGACCGGGGTCGGTCCATAATTCTTATGAATACCGTTAAAATGTAACTTTCACGACGTGCGAATTTCACGACGACACAAACAGGCGATAAGGTAGCACTCCACACTAAATTTCAAGTTTCTGCCGTCAATGTCCTACAAGCAATATGTCTGATAAATCTGATCCCAAACTACACAACCTGGAAAACGAAAACACATTTTGTTAAGACCATATATGTCAAACCATTGCAAATCTGTAATGAAATCATCCTATGTGCAACAGTCAGGCAGTTCAAAAAAATCCAATTCATTCCGTAAAAGCCAAAAATCTATAGTGGTCCGAGACCCAAAACAACATTTTTCGTCCCTCCGGCAAAAAATACCTGCAAATATACGGTCTACAAAAACTCTGTCACTGCTTTAGCAACTCCCTATGCATGCAAAATATCACAAAGAAATAGGTGCTTGGCCTTGTAGATTTTTTGCTATTGCTGAAAGTTTGTACCCCCCTGTAAAATTACTTGTTTTAACCGAGCATGCTGTTTAAAAGCAATGTTTACAAACAATGGCCACCTTGACATCAATAATTATCAGCATGTGATTTCTAACCATGTTTTCGAATTTGCCAATGATCATATTACATGTCACAAAAACAAATTTCATGCTCAAAATGCATTTTAAAGACAACCAGTCATTTAAATCCACAATAGTCACTATATCCATGAAATCCTCCCTGGCCATTCGAAGCTGCGGCTTCATTTAGTGTGGTGTGCTGCCTAACTGTCAAAATGGCTAGGCGATTCGCCTCTTTATCAGAGACCGATTTATTTTATTTAATTAATAAAATGCAATATTAAAAGAAGAGCATGATTTTTTGCTGCATCGCTTGAAAATTATAAAACAGAATCCGACAAGGGTTTGAGATATTTCACACACTGAACAAGTATTATTTAAAAGCCAATAATTGTTAAAATTACAGCAAAAAAACAAAGGAATAAAAGGATTTAATTCGGTATAATATAACAAATAAAACATGGCCTTTCGGGCAAAATGCAAGTTAACGGACTGGTTGGTCAGACCTCGGAAGGTATATGGCCCTCAGCTGCGCTTCGGGCCATATACCTTCCTCATTCTAACCAACCAGTCCATAAACTTGCATATTGCCCTCAAGGCCATGTTTTATTTGTTAAATGATTAAAAGATTATATATATTTATTTTGAATTTATAAATATATGAATTCCTTTTCTTCTTTTTTTGACATACGTTATTAGTTTTACTATTCCTTAAATTTATAAACTGACATCAAAATCTATTGTTGCATTTTGTTATAAATGAATATTTCTCAATTCAACCATCATTTTAAAAATCTTTAAAAGTTTTTCGCAATAATGTCTTAAAACTTCAAGTACTATTGTCTTCGCGTGACCGTTGAACGTCTGGCGTCATATTCTTTCCGCGTGTCATTTCGATGTGTGATATATAGCATGTTATTATACTTCTTTATAGGAATGAAATAAAAAGAACGTGTTTGTTTATCTACATGCTATATATCACACACCGAAGTGAGAAAATATCCACATTTGCACGAGCGCCACGTGAATTCAAGAAACACCCCATTTATCACATATCTACGATAAATGTCATCGTCACGTCATTGAACTAAAGGCGGACCGCCTCCGTGGTCGAGGGGTTAGAGTCGATGACTTCTAATCCAGTTACCTCTCTGGCGTGGGTTCGATCCCCGGGAGATGCTTTGGTAGTTTAGCACGGAGGAAGGTAGTCTAGTACTGGTGTAACTCTCCAGGAACGATGGTTAGGAAACTACCCGCCTATATGACTGAAATACTGTTGGGAAAAGGCGTAAAATGAAACAAATAAACAAACATTGAACTTAAGGCAAGTTTCTTTTATAAAGTCGGTTGATTCAGTTGTTACAGCATCACTAAATTCCTTAAACATTATGTTATTATATTCTGGGTGACCTGGAAAGTGGAATTTGTCATTTTGCTTCAATATTTGAATGATTTCTTAAACCGGTTACCATGAAAAAACAAAAAAATATATATGACATTCAATTTTATCAATGTGATGCAATTTAATTTCACACGTATATAGGTACACTTCACAATGTCAACTTCACAATTCTGCTTTATTATTATTATTATTATTATTATTATTATTATTATTATTATTATTATTATTATTATTATTATTATTTAAAGCTGCATGCCTCAAAATGAGCCATAATATTTCAAGAAAATCAAACTTGAGAAAAAAATGAACTAAGATTATCCGAAACGTAAAAAGTTTCAAGTAATACTGCACATTTTATATTGGTAAATGACTGATTTTGACGTTTATATCACCTTATTTCAACTGCGTGACTAACGCAGTAAGTGCTATTGTTGTACATTTTGACCCCCTTTTAGCATTTACATGGATTGTAAGTATTGTGTAATTGCAATGTATAAATTACTTTCTTTGTTTCTTTACAATATCTTATTAATAAATAAATTTTCTTTTCATTTTTATGAAAATTATCATAAATGTGAATGCATGCTGCTTTTAAGATACTTACCAAAAAAGAAAGCAAAATTGGAACTTCTTAATAACTTTCGTTTGTTGTCTGTTTTAAAAAAGGAACTCCTCTCAAACAAAAGTAATGAGTAAAAAGTTACAAGTAAAAAGCCGGAAGTGAAAAGACACAAGGAAGTCAGAAGTTTTAAGGTTGGAGTCATAAAACACAAGAAGTCAACCCCATTAATTAAAACTCAAACCTGCAAAGTCAGAAAGTTGTGAGGAATGGAGCTACTATATATTTTTGGCGAATGTTGTGTCGAATGAATTGTACTATACCTCCATAATTTTCGAATGTTGCGCTTAATCTCGTGTTGGAATGTCTTGCCAACACAACATTTAGTGTTTCCTTTACTTAAGTAATATCCAAATGTCGAGCTGGAATGTTTTGCCAGCACAATACTTGGCGTTTCCTATACTGACGTTATATTCAAATGTCGTGTTGGAATGTCTTGCCAACACAACATTTGACGTTTTCAATACTTACATTATATTCAACGTTCTAGATTGTCTATTTAACAACACATTTGGCGTTTCCTATACTGACGTTATATTCAAATGCGTGTTGGACTGTCTTGCCAACACAACATTTGACATTTCCTTTACTTACATTATACATGTATTCGAATGTGGATATGAACTTAGTTTATTTTAATGAAATTGTGCTTATGCTTCACGCACATCAAAGAGAACTGCTTTAAAATATTTAAAAAAAAGATATTTCTATTTTGAACAAGGTTGTATGTTTACTGCCGATAATAAAGCTAAAAAAACTAACATTAAAAGGTGTTTGAATTTGTAACTTACTAATAGTTATTGATTAACAATTGGCACTTTTATTAAGGCCGGAAATGTCCGTCATCCTGTTTACCATATATGGTATGCCTTTCCCCGAAAATCTACATGTTCCAATGTATGATATAGTTGGAAAACGGCATGGACATTTGCGAAAGTAAGAAACATTGACTTTGAAACTTCTAGGTTAGTCTAAGTACCTTATGTACATGTGCTTCAAATACACATGTAACCTCATCCGGTTATAGCCAGACCGACTAGCAGATCTCAGACAGGCAGCGAGCTCGACCGGCAGGCCCTAGGCAAGCAACAACCGGGCAGCGAGCTCGATTTTACAAACATGCTCAAAACGGTGTATGGGAATGGCGACAGATACCAAAAAACGAAAGACTCCTATAAATACCCTCCCTAATGAACAAACATGAAGGGAAGGAAACATCAAAAGGTTTACAAAGTTGATATGAACCAAATTATACCATTCTATAGTACTAGATTGTATTCTGTCAAGTAATTGTCGGCTGTAAATTATTTCAAACTGAAAGGTAAGGAGACCCTTTCTCTTAGCGAGACCAAGTTTTCCAAACCTTTTCTTAATGTTGATACAATAAGTAATGCCATGCTGGCATACCCTATTTCCGGTAACCTAGGAAAACTCGTTACGTGTACACTTTATAAGTACCCATTGGGGGTGTGGTTCCGACGATTGTTTACCATTGACAAGATACACACTGAAGATTGGTACCCTCTATGTACATGTATATCAAAGTTGGCTGTAAAGTAAGTTTTAGTAACGCTGGCAGTGCTTATTTAACTGTAAAAATAAACAAAACAAAAATTTGGTGTTATGTAAGCATACCATTTAACCTTGAACCTTGGTTGCTAATTTTAGTTCCCGGAAGTTGGACGGAAGGTTACTGAAAGTCACGATGTATACATGGCGACTGTCAAGCTTTTTCAATGAAAACAAACAAAAGATTTTGTTCTTGTATAAGCATGCCATTTAACCTTGAACTTCGGTTATATTTTCTTTGGTGCTAAATTCCTGAAAGTTGATCGGAAATTTATTGGAAGTCACGATTTAAACCTTCCTATTTCTATAGAAATATTTTTATTAACTTTGTGATAATAAGTAATAGAAAGAGCATCGAAACACGAGGCTATCTGATTTGTACGAGGGGACGATACAATATAAAATTTCTGTCGCTTTCCCTTTCTCTGCAGTCACAATAAGTAAACCCCAGCAAAAATGAGCCAATCAATGGGCATGCTCAGGAGTGCGAGTAACTAATACCTGCACTCCAGTTAACGCACTGTGCGTGTATATTATACGATTTAACAACAGAAAGGTTAATAATACGTAATAGAAAGAGCATCGAAACACGAGGCTATCTGATTTGTAGGAGGGGGCGTAGCCCCCGAGTATAGTGTTTTGATGTTCTTTCTCTTTTGTATCATAGTCAAACATAAAAACACGTTCCCTTATACCACAATATGAAACCCCACAAAAAAGTAACCAATGAACGAGCATCTGAATATGACATTTCCATCGCTATCCCTTTCTCTGTCGTCACAATATGTAAACCCCGGACAAAATGAACCAGTCAATGGGCATGCTCTAGAGTGCGGGTAACTAATACCTGCACTCCAGTTAACGCACTGTGCATGTATACATGTATGTATACGATTTAACTCTGTCACATTTTCAACAGAAAGGTACGGAAGAGCATTAGTGCCAGGTGTATGTTCTTTATTAACTCGAAATTTCGAGTTACTAACTCGAAATTTCGAGTTACTAACTCGAAATTTCGACTTACTAACTCGAAATTTCGACTTATTAACTCGAAATTTCGAGTTACTAACTCGAAATTTCGAGTTACTTATCTCGAAATTTCGAGTTACTAACTCGAAATTTCGACTTACTAACTCGAAATTTCGACTTACTAACTCGAAATTTCGAGTTACTTAACTCGAAATTTCGACTTATTAACTCGAAATTTCGACTTACTAACTCGAAATTTCGACTTACATTGCACGACTTTCATTGGTTGCCGGTGAAAGCAAGGATTGAATTCAAGATACTTTCTTTCGTGTGTAGCTGTTGCACATTGACAGAGCACCTTTAACATTTATTTAACAGAACAATTTTATAGGGTCAAATTGTCCACACATACTGAACATATCCTTCGCTTTTTTGTGGAGGGGGGGGGGGGTGTAAAATCACACTTTCCACATTTCTGTGTTAACCGGGTGTTTCTTTTTCTTAAGCACACATACAACCATCATGTGGAGAAAACAACAAGTCCAAAACCCACCCTATTGTAAACTGTGCAATATCATGTGTTAAATAAGTTTTAATTGGCGTATATACGCCAGTTAGTCTGTCACGTTTCTTTATACTAAATAATGTTTTTGTAACATTATTCATTATTTACTAATACTTTGATATTGTGTTGATAAAAGTTGATAAAAAGTGATACTTGTTGTTATATATATGTTGGGAATAATATAAAAGCATCCGATTTTACAAGAAATATAGTCAGTCCAACAATTTTGACAAAGGCCTCAGCACGCCCTATTTTGGCCACGCCGCGATACTTTCCTCAGATGTCCACACGTGAAGTATAGGATCGGTTTTTTTTTACAGGGATGAGAAGAATATGATTAGTGAAAGGATATGTTCGAACAGATTGGATACAATACAACGTCTGAAGAACGCCTGAACGTACAAATTAAAGGAAGCCTTGTTTTTTTAGGTCCGGTGTGTACATGCCATTACTAAGTTTAAGTTAAATTTCAATAGTTTTTGTCCAGGCACCCGTTTCTCCATCTCCATCGTTCAAAGGCACTGCCTACTATATCTTATACCATCTAACTAATAACTTTGGCCATTCTTGTAATGTTAATAAGTCGAAATTTCGAGTTACTAAGTCGAAATTTCGAGATAAGTAACTCGAAATTTCGAGTTAGTAAGTCGAAATTTCGAGTTAGTAACTCGAAATTTCGAGTTAGTAAGTCGAAATTTCGAGTTAGTATGTCGAAATTTCGAGTTAGTAACTCGAAATTTCGAGTTAGTAACTCGAAATTTCGAGATAAGTAAGTCGAAATTTCGAGTTAGTAACTCGAAATTTCGAGTTAGTAACTCGAAATTTCGACTTACTAACTCGAAATTTCGACTTACTAACTCGAAATTTCGAGTTAGTAACTCGAAATTTCGAGTTACTAACTCGAAATTTCGAGTTAATAAAAAACATACACCTGGCACTAATGCTCTTCCGTAGAAAGGTCCCCAAACTATGATACAAATTAATAATACCGATCCCTGACGAACTTCATGTTTGTATTTAACTATTTATCTTATACGCGAATACCTTTGTGTATTTCAAAGGCACTGCCTACTATATCTTATACCATCTAACTAATAACTTTGGCCATTCTTGTAATGTTAATAAGTCGAAATTTCGAGTTACTAAGTCGAAATTTCGAGATAAGTAACTCGAAATTTCGAGTTAGTAAGTCGAAATTTCGAGTTAGTAACTCGAAATTTCGAGTTAGTAAGTCGAAATTTCGAGTTAGTAAGTCGAAATTTCGAGTTAGTAACTCGAAATTTCGAGTTAGTAACTCGAAATTTCGAGATAAGTAAGTCGAAATTTCGAGTTAGTAACTCGAAATTTCGAGTTAGTAACTCGAAATTTCGACTTACTAACTCGAAATTTCGACTTACTAACTCGAAATTTCGAGTTAATAACTCGAAATTTCGACTTACTAACTCGAAATTTCGAGTTAATAAAAAACATACACCTGGCACTAATGCTCTTCCGTAGAAAGGTCCCCAAACTATGATACAAATTAATAATACCGATCCCTGACGAACTTCATGTTTGTATTTAACTATTTATCTTATACGCGAATACCTTTGTGTATTTCAAAAGCTCCGGATATATTCTAAGCAACTCGATTACCTCCCTTTGTTTGCTGGAATTTTAAATGTGTCCAGATAAATCAGATCTTCGACCAATATTAAACATTTTACATAAGTAATTTGAGAAGGAAAAATAATTCATTAGCTTGTTGCAATATTTGTTTTGAGCAATCGGTATTATTACCCCTCACTTTTTTCGTAATGTTAATTTCCCATTGGCCTCTGGGAGTTATTCTTACTGTTAATGCAAGTGGACCACGTGACTAAGAATTTTGTACATAGGTAACAGTATTTTTAAGAGTATAAAATCTGGTCACGTGGTCTATTTTCTAAATAAAATGAAATAAAATGGCCGCCATTTTTCTCTCGATTCATTCTTATTTTCGACGATAGGGCCTAGGGCATCACCAACTATGACTCTCATAAAATTTAGTTCTTTGCACCCTAGAGTTCTTTTCGCGTATAAAATATCTTTTTGTTGAATAGTCAAAAAGTAAACATCCGTTTATTAATTGTAATATGAATAATTTTGTGTCAAACCACGGATTTATATTACATAATATAAATCCGTGGTCAAACTGGAACATGCAGACGATTAAAACATGCAACAAAGGATTATTTAAAACAATTTTAACCAGTGAAACGTTACAGATAGAGTTGGTGGACAGACATCTGTAGAATATCATTGTTATTTTGTAAATGTTTGCACTTTGTCAAAAACCATGCGAAGAATATTCTGGATACAGAAGTATCAGATTTCACAGATCATAACCTTATAAATGGGTTAGTGTTTTGTTTTCTAAATAAAACACAGCTTATTGTATGTGTTTATGACTGGTATATATCATCACTTGCTTAAAGAATTAAAGAAAAACAGCTTCTCAAGTAGGCCTACAGTACACTTACAACTTGCAAGGTAAAGACAGTTTAGTTATTCTACTCTTGGTTTATTTTTGTTACAGTTAGATTTAGTTTACAAATTCAGATCATCACAGTATTTGTTCGGCCTTTACGCCTCGGGTAACAGTATTTTTCTCGGGATGATATTTTTACTGTTACCCACAAACCCATGTGTTATTTATATAATATTCGAATAGTCGGCTACTGACTAATTTTTCGATTTTCTTAAATAGAGTTACCAGAACATTTTTTAGATCTTGGGGAAGTCGTCTTCCCAGGAAGATGACGGTATACATATATTCATATATTATGATTTGTTTCTTTACTTTCAAAATAGGTGGAAATTCCTACGTTTTTAAGGGATTTTCACCTTGACGCAGGGGCTGTTTAGTTTTATATATTGCTAATGTTTACCTAGACTAATTTAAATAATGGGGGAAAAACGGTATTTGCAATCGGCATTATAGAAAGATAAATGTAGAAAAACTTACGCGTTTTTTCACTATTTTCTAGACTTCGAAAGTGTTATTATTATCAGAGCATGCCTGATGTAATCATGATGACCTAGATGCAAACCGTGCATACATGTATAAGACCAGTTGGATTGTTTTAGGTAAAGGGATCTAACTTTCAATTCTGTATATATATGAGAACATCTGGGGCAAGTTCATGAGTTAATTTGATAATGCCTAATGGGTAATTATACAAGTTCATGAGTTAATTTGATAATGCCTAATGGGTAATTATACAAGTTCATGAGTTAATTTGATAATGCCTAATGGGTAATTATACAAGTTCATGAGTTAATTTGATAATGCCTAATGGGTAATTATACAAGTTCATGAGTTAATTTGATAATGCCTAATGGGTAATTTTACAAGTTCATGTGTTAATAGGAGTAATTCTCAAGCGCATCGATTGAACGGATTTATAAATAAACAAATTCAGGAGTTAATGTTGGTAATACTGAAGTTATTGAAGTTAGTGGGGAAATATACATGAACAAGTTAAATGGTTTAATGGGGGTGGGGGTTACGTAAGCTCATTGATTGAATAGATTTATACAAAAATTCATGGGTTAATGGGGAAATACACAAGGCCGTTGGTTAATAGGGAAATGCACAAGTTCTAGGTTAATGGGGGAAATACACAAGTTCGTGGATTAATGGGGAAATACACAGAGTTTATGCGTTAAAGGGGAATTACACAAGTGCGTAGCTTAATGATACACGTGTGCGTAGCTTAATAGGAAATATACAAGTTGGAAATACACAAGTTCGTGACCAAACAGTTGTGTAGTCTCTATTGTGTTTAAAACTTTAAAATACTCATACATTAAAGAAAAGGTTAGGATATACATGTTTGCTATTAAAACAAAGACTTATGTAAAATCAAGCGAGACATTGAACTTAAAAAAAACAATTAACGCTAACTTACGCATTAATAATCTTTGCGGAACTCTTCCTGTCTGTATGAGTTTTTTTGTTGTTGTTGATTTTTGTTTATACCTTATATAAGTCAGCTTTGTTCGTGTTTTTATCAATCCATCTACACTTCTGACCAATTTCCTCGGAATTGAAAGCTTATTTTCGGAAAAGAAAACCATTGTAATTAACAGTGACACTGACTGGTTAAAAAATTGTCATAACGAATAAATGTCGAGTAATTTTTGATGAACTGGAGTGTATATTAAAATATGAATGTGATTCAAAAATAAATATTAAAAAAGTAAGGAAAAGAGAAATAAAAATAACGTTGTCGGCAGGATTCGAACCTGCGCGGGAAGATCCCAATGGATTTCTAGTCCATCGCCTTAACCACTCGGCCACGACAACTGTTGACATAAGTTGGTGGAAAGAAGTACTATATTATAAATTATTCCATTCGACAACTAATATGTATTATAAAAAACATTTTTATAAGTTATTCAGATATTTATCTGAAGTTTACACATTTTTATACCCTTTTTCATTGTATAATACTAACCTAGCAACCAAATTAAGCTTTGTTTATTAATAGAAGGGAGGTAATTCTGTTTTTTTTTAAATAACGTTACTATTTATTTTTATAGAGTAGTTTCCCTTATGTATCCCCGTACTGCCTCTTTCCGATCAGCTAACAGATTTTTCAACAATAACTGACAGTGAAATTATATATAAAAAAAATTCTCTTTCAATTCTGCAAATATTATCATTTCAGCTAATAAATGCACCAACTTTTTAAAATTTTACTTGTATTATTACTATGAATCGAGGACAAATCATTACTGACCCATTTTCCTGTTCTTCAAAATTTCACAACCACTTTTCAATCAGTTAACAAAATATAAACTGTATCACATAAAAAATGTCATACAATGTTAAAATATAATTAGTTCTGTATTTTGGAGAAATTTTGACAAACTCAACTTCAGATAAATGGTAATAAACAATTTTAACCTAATTATAATGCCGTTTTTCAATCTAGATATTTATTTGCAGTGGTAAAGCTGTCACAATTGGGGTATGGATGTACATTTCAATTTGCATAACAGAAAAAGCATGTTCTTGTGAAATTTTTAGGATCTTAGGGTCTATATGACCCCATTCTAGTGACTGCGTACTGAAAAGTTATCACAGAGAATGTTTTTCCTTGGTTAAGTGACTGTTACTTTACTGATGTATTACCTTCAAATTAAGAACTGTAGGGTAAAATATGTACATATTAAAATTACAGCTTTTGAAGTGCAGTATACATTATGACTTCATGATATTGAAACAGTTGTCCAACTTAATATCCATTTCTGCAGACTGACAAAAAACTGAGTCTGTATATCAATTATTTTTAGAAAATTATTGCGATTTGTAACTGTGTAAATAAAGGATTAGTGGAAAACACACGTTTTACATATTTTGAACTAAAATGCTAGCATTTTCTTTTTTTATCGCCTAAATTGACATTGCTGCTGATAAATTTAGTCAAGGGGAATACAAGATGTGCTTACAGTTTGGTTACATGACAAATAAGGTCAAAATTAAAAAAATTCTAGGGGTGATTGAAAAGTGGTTGTGATTGAAAACTGGCAGTGTGTGGATACTTATCCAGAGGCTAAGTACTGCAAAACCAACCTGTTAAACAAAAGATGTGACCCTCATTGATGGTCAGACCGGTGTCCAATTTTTAATTATTATTTTAAAAAGCCAAATAGCTAAATTTAATATACGTGTATGTATATCTGTGAAAAACACGTGCTAATAGGAATGCGTTATTGGTACGGACGATTTAGGACACTACCCATGGAATAAATTAATATGTTTTATTTGTCTAGCCATTATCGTAAAATATTTGATTTAACGGCCGGAAGGGTTCATAACATAACATAACATAGCATAGCATAGCATAGCATAGCATAGCATAGCATAGCATAGCATAGCATAGCATAGCATAGCATAGCACAGCACAGCACAGCACAGCACAGCACAGCACAGCACAGCACAGCACAGCACAGCACAGCACAGCACAGCACAGCACAGCACAGCATAGCGCATAGCATAGCATAGCATAGCGCATAGCATAGCGCATAGCATAGCGCATAGCATAGCGCATAGCATAGCATAGCATAGTAACATAGCATAGCATAGCATAGCATAGCATAGCATAGCATAACATAACATAACATAACATAACATAACATAACATAACATAACATAACATAACATAACATAACATAACATAACATAACATAACATAACACATAACATAACATATAACACATAACATAACATTTTCTTTATTTGGCATAAAATGACAATACACATTATAGCCAATACAATTAACAATGACGTGGTACATAATATAAAGACCTCAACGAATTTGAATGTTTTACAGAGAAAGTTCTTTGTGCTACAAAATTTGAATAAATTTAAGTTCCTGTTATCTATTCTTGTAATGGAAGACCATGATACATAATATAAAGACCTTAACCCTTTCGCTGCCAGAGAGTTATTTATTTATTGATCACCTATTTGCCAGAAGGTTTTCTAAGAAATTACTATATTATTAATTAATATTATTATTATTATTTGTTATTAGTATTATAATAATCATATATGTTTCCAAATATGCTAGTATAATAATAATTATTGTCGATGGTATAATTATCTATATATTCATTATGATTATTAATATTATTATTATTATTATTATTATTATTATGGAAACGGCAAAAGCCGTCCATATGGCAAATACGCCGTCCCTATGGCAGTGAAAGGGTTAACAAAGTTAAAATGTTTTACAGAAAGAAGTTCTTGGTGCTACAAAACTTGAATAATTTTAAGATACTAACTGTTGACCATTCTTTCTTTAAATGAAAAATACAAAAAAATTGACAAGTGAATAAATTTAAGACACTAACTGTCGTCAGTTCTTTCTTTAAATGAAAAATAACAAAGAATAAGAAAAACGTTTAGTAGTGTTTTGTAGTCATGTCTGTACATAGCAGAGGCTACACAGTTTGTGACAAACTACAAAAGGTATATTTCATAATAAAGAAAAAAAAACGTCGCACGTGCTTGCTCTTCTATAAATATTGGATGAGCGAAATGACATGTTTACAACACGTGCATGTTTTCCGGCTAGAAGTATGTTTGTTAAAAGCCGACAAGTATATATGTATGTTAAACCAATACCAGATTCGTGCTAATTTTCATGAAAAAAATCTTGAAAATGTATTTAAAAGTGAAATATTGTGAAGTGTGATAAAAGAAAGTAGTTTTCTAATTGCATTCATTGTTATTATGTATTCACGGAAATAACCAATAACAGGTCAAAATCAGGTATAATTATGTCTTAACGCAATATACGAACTTGGTCAAAATATGCAAAGTACCCTTACTGCGTTAGTCACGCAGTAGAAATAATTTTGGTGATACATATTACAGTAAAATCAGTCATAAAGCGCACATAAAATGTAAATTATTACTTAAATCTTGAATCTTTTTACTTTTCATAAAAATTAATACATTTCTCTCAAGTTTGATTGTCTTGATATTTCGGATCATCTTTAAGTTTAAATAAAATTTCACATAATCGATACGTCGAAATCTTGATTTTCACAGGTTTCTGTTGCCGTATTTCTCTTATGTGTAATCAAAGCCATATTGTTTAATTCTCAGCAATGAAATGTATTTAAGTTTCTCTTTCTGCATCTTGTGGTGCATTTATAAGAAATGTATTTAAATAAATATACAATGTATTACAATTTGATTATGGACGCGTGTATCTCTAAAATCTTTTAATTGTTGTCTTCATTTCTTCATAATTACTGTATTATATATTTATTAAGATAATTTAATTAGATATACATAAAAGATATATAATATTATAAATATATACAGTAGTCCTGATTTTATCAACGTCAAATGTTTTCTGTTTTTGTGTATTAATACAAAACACATGTATTTTCATCTGATAAAAGTCAAAAGACAGTCCCATCTTTCAGATCTTGTACAGATTAGGTCATATTGACACCATTAAAATAAACCATGCCAGCATTTCTCGCGCCTTTTCTTCAAATATGATAACACTTATGACACCCCCAATCTCTTCCCCTTGCGGTATCGAAAAATCAATTATCCCTTGCGTGGCCTCAAATCTCAGCGTCCAATCTACTGAAAGCAGCGGTTGCCATTCCATTGTGTGTTTCCCTACGGTTAATCGCACATCTGTGTGCCATTCTATTTTTTTCAATAACATCTATAAATATTGGATATCGAAAAAAATCAAAACTCCCTGCTGGTAGCCTCTTCTTTCAGGAAAAAAAGGCAGTCGGTAAGCGAGTAACCCGGTTGTTTCAAGGGTGTATACGTTAAGGCAAGGATATATACTATTTTACACACTATAATTCGAAGGTAAGTGAATAATGATTTGTTTTACTATATATCAATTAAGTTGCTGTTATTTGTGATTTTTCTGACATATACACGTGTGTATGTATGCCAGTGCCAACAATCATATATAATCATAAGAGATCCATTCTGTGATATTTTCTAGAACGCTTTACGTATTTTGAATTTCTAGATCCACAAAGAGGCGGCGAATTGATGATTTTCCCACGAAATTTCAGATCATTGATTTCATTTTTATGAATCCATGTCTCGTATATCGATTTACTCAGTGTCTAAATTTTATAACATAGGTGGTAAATGAGCTATTGAGGATACTGCGAGAAAATTGATTTGTCGTCGGTTTTCAATGAGAGTACCAATTCCAATTATGACTAAGAGACTCCGATTGTATGGAACGCTCAATCCGTCTAAATCCAAAGTATCTGACCTTTAGTTAACCCGATTCTTCGTTTACGGTCTTAAATAGCAGATAGTTAGCTTGTTACTGAGTAATTTTCAAAATGAAAACGCCATAGATGTAGCAGACTGTTACAGTAGCAGACGCCAAAAACATCGCTTCCTACTAGGTCAAGTGTAAATATGTATATTAAAGTATGGAAGCTGCTTGGGGCCATCATATTTCCTCAATCGCCGTACCGGAACTTTTTTACATTAACCCGGGACTTAAAATTATCGTAAGTAATTATCTTTGTCCGATTTTAAAGCTTTAAATGACTTCAGTTTCATCACTTAACTGCTTTATAAGGTCTATATCTTTATGCTTTCAGAACGAAATCCTAGGTTACTGCTTTATATTTTCTCATATTTTTGTCGGAAATTTTGAGGTCAACAGGTCTCTAATCTATGGAGTATCTGAGATGAACTCTGCAAATTAAATACAGAGGGGGTCAAGTGGAACCGTCAACCTTCTGAATCTTTAGTCGATACAAAATACTGCATTATTTATTTATTTATTTATTTAGCAGGACGGCTTTAGTCAGCCGGCGGCTACAGAATCTCACCATGTGACCATTTCAGGCCAAGATTAGTCGGTACACCCGTTCCATCTGATCATGGTCGGCACTGTCCGTTATTCGACCAATACTTTATTTTGAACTTTTCCGTAAAAAAATCGTTGTGTTGAGATTGAAAGATAGGCAAGTCCATTTTAAGATATTTAGTGTGGTAAGGGGTAATAATAATTACCTATAAGTGTGAAGACTTTCACTTTTCATGTTCTAAGATAATAAAGTAGATTTTCCACCTAACTATGTCACACGAAACAAAACCCAGACTTGCTTTTATTGGCTGTAATTCTCATTTCTGTTCTAGGAGAAACATTACAAACAAATTACTTTCTTATTCAACAGTCATAGACGTTCTTGTTTCTTAAAAGGCACTTGAAATAAGCATAATTTTGGTAAGTAAGTAAACCATTTGATCCTTTGATCGATGCATGCTCTGTACATGTATAAGATATTATATAATGTGTGAGTCTAAATCACGTGCCTGGGGATATTTCTATACATTAACTTGAGTTGATCGTTTCAGATAAATTTCAGATACGTTACACTTTTAAAGTACTTTGTATATTTCACTTTTATTTAATATAAGAATATTAAATCCACGATGTATTCGTGCGTCATTTTGTCTTTTTGTCGTATCCAGTCAGAATTTTATTTTATACACGTACTTAATATTCGAGATCAATTTTCCATGAGAAATTTCGCCTCAACCGAGGTTCGAACTATCGAGACCTTGATCTGAAATTAGATGATTTTCCTACTGAGTTCAGCATGTGTTTGTGACCGTAGTGGATGGGAGGGAGTGGGATGGGACACTTCGGCTGTGTCGAATTCAGAGCATTGCAAATAAATCACTCTTTTACGTTTGATAATATTTAAAATTTTAATAGTCAATCGAGTTAAAAATACATATCTACGTTTATCTTGAAAAGGGTATTTGATTCACATCAGACTTTATGAATGGTTTGGTAATTTTAAGTTAAAACCACTATACCATTGTAATAGAAGGAGTTGAAATAGCTTTTGAAGGAAGTCAAATTAAGTCCGGTAAAGAGACTTTTAAGATACAGTTTTCGTTAAATCGACGGAAAAGAAACAACAAATGTTTATCGGTTAAAATGTTTAAATCGATCGTTAATTACTGTCTTTGTTGTCGCTCCGGTGTTAATTGGATCACACCTATCCCAGCGGTATATCTGATGTCTTATGTAATATTTGTTTACATCAGCACAATCTGTATCGATTAATATGGATATCTACAGGCAGCGCGAACTGAACTGTCGTTATTTATAATAAGGAAATCTTATTTGGCAGCACAATTTTATGTAAATGAATTCTTGTATACGAGAATCACGTCCAAAAATCTAACGCTAACAAAATTACAACAACAATAAAAGCACATCCCCAATGATAACAGAGTTCCTGTTATTACATAGATTTAGTGGTAAGAGGCGACACCAGGTATGCCAGGGTGGCTCGACCCGGTAAGATGCTTACAAATCAAGGGCTTCAATAATCTTTTCAAGCACTAGAAATTCCCGTTTACTATCGATTCCATTATGGGACAACTAATTACACGCGGTAAATACATGTTCCGAAAACTTCTTTTTCTTCGTGCAATTAAGAACATGGTATCGAATTTACGACATGACAATCGTTTTAAATAACTTCTCGCGATGTCTCGTGAAAATCAATTCGAGACATAAGGTTGACATTTCTAGCTAGATTATCCCTTGAGATGAACGTTCTGATATTGTGATGAAGCATTCGAATATTTAGTGTTTTAAGACAAAATGTCAAACTTTATGGTTCCCCTCTTTTAAAGGTTACCCAAAGGTGTATGGAGGTTATCACGATAGATATACTAACTAGCGGGTTTCTTGTTTCTAAAACTCAGAAACGAATAAATTTTTACTTCTTTAGAAAGGGCAAACAAAAAGTTCATTACGTTTACATATTGATTTGAAAACATTTTAGTTTCTTGAAACCAGAAGAAAGTAGAGTTAAATGTGAAATATTTTGTCATAAAAGTAGCAAAATGTAAACAAAGTATTATTTTGACTTCCTTGCAGAGTACTTAATCAATATTACTGTACTAATTGCCAAAACTTAACAGAAAAAGAGATGTTTCAGGAAATAACTAAGTCAATGAGCAACTTAAAAGGTACATAAGAAATAAAAATCTAAATCTTTTGAGAAATAAAAATAGAAATCATTTTACGGGGCATAATGGGCCTTTAACATTGTTGATATTTTTTAAAGATTAAGACTTATCAAGACCACTGCTGTTATGGTCAAGGCTTGACAATAATTTGTCCAACATTCAGCTCGACAATTACGATTGTGGGATGCATTTGATATTTTAATTTACTAGATTTCCTGAAAGTTTTTAAAAGGTGTCAAGAATCGGTCTGAAAAACGCTGGAATTATGCCACACCGACAAAAAACTTTGTCTTTCTGACACATTGATGACAAAAAATCAAGTTAAGTGACACATTCTCTCTGTCTATGACATTTCATCTCAATCTCTGGTGTCTGCCTTATCAAGGACATCCCTCAGAGTGACCAAAATTTACATAATATTATTCATTGAAACGACACCTCATCATATATTCGTTTAACAAGCTAGTGTATATATGTATGTATATGAAAGAGTTTTAACTGTATTATATTGCACATATAGAAATTATTATGAAGCAAAATTATGAAACAGCGACCATAACCTCTGACTTTTAAATCACTTGCCCCTTTATCGATGAGGGTTTGAATCCCGCCTGGTTAGGAATCTGCCTACTCTCCTGCGCATCGGTCGAATGTTCCACTATCGCTCACTTTCTTAACGTGATTGCATTCAGTGAGCTGCGAAGGGAGCGTAGGAATCTGCCCAGCTTGCTAACAGTAGGTCGGTGGTTGTACTCGGGTCTGAAATAATATACGAAGGGACCTCGTTTATACTTTATACCTTTACATTAATTTAAACCAAGGTAACACACACGAGGTCTCTCTCAAGCTGCAAAGCTAGAAAGTCGCCATTTATCATTAGCAGTTTAAAACCAAATCAGACACGTGCATGAACTTTTTTTTCAAATTTACATAACGAGCCCGAATAGTATCATTTGTAAATGCCTCGATAGATAGAACATTATATGAGCCGCGTCATGACAAAACCAACATAATGGGTTTGCGACCAGCATGGATCCAGACCAGCCTGCGCATCCGCGCAGTCTGATCAGGATCCATGCTGTTCGCTTACCAACGCTATTTTAAGTAGAGAAACTGATAGCGAACAGCATGGATCCTGATCAGACTGCGCGGATGCGCAGGCTGGTCTGGATCCATGCTGGTCGCAAACCCATTATGTTGGTTTTGTCGTGACGCGGCTCATATATGTATCTGGTAAACTTTTTATTAAATCACAGACGCAAAGACACTCGCATATACATCCACCCACACCACGGAAATTACCAGATAGCGTATCTAGACTAAATCTGGAATTCAATCTTTTACAAGATACTTAAAGAAATCGATGCATTATTGACAGCCGTTGTTGTAATTCATGTTTGTTTTAAACGGCATGACTGTAATAAATACTCCTTCCGACATGAACCACGTTTTCCATTTGTTTCTGTTTTTAAAGGTCCATTAAGTATCATAAATGCTATTATTTTCATCTATTCTCAAAACCTCTTTATTTTTTGGTGTTCTGTTGCAATGATTACTGAAAATGTACTCGTTTGCCATATGATGAAACAGCTTTAACTTATTTTGCTTAATAAATACAGTTGTAATGAGTAGGTATTTTGTATTGAAGTTAAACTATTACTTTGCTTACGTTGGAAAATTATTTAACACTCAGATTAACTTACTATCGGTAATAAGCATTTGACATTTTTCTACTATTTAAAGCATTAGTCAACACATGTTTGCCTCTTCTAAAGAAGAAATGGAAATATTTATTAAATTTCTGAGACAAATTGTGCCTTTAACTTCGTAAATTTCAAATCTGTTTCTATCGATTTTGTGGGGCGTCCGTGGCCGAGTGGTTAAGGTCGTTGACTTCAAACCACCTGCCCCTCACCGCTGTGGGTTCGAATCCCGACAGGGACTTTGGATTCTTTCATGTGAGGAAGCTATCAAGCTAGCTTACGGAAAGTCGGTGGTTCTACTCAGGTGCCTGAAATAATGCACGGAAGGGCACCTGAGGTCTTCCTCCACCAGTAAAGCTGGAACGTCGCGATATGACCTATACTGTGACGTATTTAACCCAATCAAACAAACAAAACTATCGATTTTGCAATATTATTTCCTCTTTATCTCTCATGCACGTGCTGTTTATTTTTAGAATGTCAAGTTTCCTTGCAGGGGGATATATCAATACAAGTTTTGCCCCTAAAACGGGTAAAAAATTGATGCCAATTAACGGAAAAGTTTTGTTGTAAATCTGTTACCAAGTCCCTGCAGCTAAATATTGGCTTTTCAAGAGAATCGTTAGTGATGGCAAATGCTTGCAAGAAGTTTAAAGCATGTGGCATATCTTTTAGATCACACATAGACTGTTTTATTGCTTTCTTTAGGGATAAAGTAGCTTTTAAGACAAATAAACAAATGTGTAAACAAATGTATACATGCATTCCAACGCATGCTGTATTTTTCTCGAGGAAAAACTTTACGATGACAGTTGAATTTTGAAACTATTTAAACTATGTGTAAGGAACTTGCTGTTTCTTTTCTCGAATTAATTTGACTGTGTGAGTGGACAGACTATATGCCATACGTTGATGGATTAGAACGTCCCGATTCTGTACTCCTGGCCTTGTATAGACAATGGTACACTTTTTCAGTGGTCTGGTTTCTAGACTAATGGATAATTGCTTTCTTTTTTATTAGGATCTGGGTAAATATAGCTGATATTCTTAAGCTATCATCAAGTAAAATTGCTGAAGTCATTGACCATTATCTGTGATCGATTTTTGGTCGATTTTTTTCCTGTATAAAATTTTGATTTCATTATACAGCAAACAGGAATGCATCGCTGATGATAGTTGAACGAAATACACCCCAGGGATATCTAAAAATCAATTTTCTAACAGTACTGGAAATCAATAACGTGAATGAGGTTGTTTAACTTTGTATAAAGAGAAAAACATACATTATTTCTTAAAGTGTGTAAAGCTACATATCTAAAGCTGATAGTGAACAAAATTAACGATTTAATTTTGAAACAAAAAGAATATTTTCAAATACCCACGTGAAACAAAAATATGTTTGTATGTTTCTAGAAATGCAAATGGCGCATGCATAAAATCATTACTTAGCGGTTAAAATGACTTTAAAAATCCTGCTTAAAATAGCAGCATTATAGTATGGTCCTGAACATTTCTACAATATTTATGTATGTTAAATATAGGGCTTAAAATTGTTGAATAATGTTGATATGATTTTAGTAATTTATTGTTTTGTATAGAAGTCAAAATTACAGAGACTCTATATTTCAACATTTTCAAGTATCGACCATAAGTTCATGGAAACTATATACATGTACAATATATAATATTGTATAATCTTTTGATAGATTTTATAAAAAAATATATAGCTTTATACGCTTTATGAGTGAATGGCACATGGTTAACGGTTAAATTTCTGTTTAGAATCTATTATTAATCATTGTTAAACACATATTATCTGTTTTACAGAATTAGAATTATTGATTTTTGAAGTATAATGCATTTTAAGAGTAAAAACAGGCATTTTTGATACATTTTCTAACAGTTGTTGCTCAGAAATGGCGTTCCCAGTACTTATACATGTACTAGCACGCTTGCTATCATTTGATATTTAAATGTTTTAAAGTCTCTCAAGTGTCTATCCATTCTGCGCATCTGTTCTTTATTCCCAAACACTGTTTGAACATGACATCGCGTGATGTGTGGATGTATTCCCAAGTGTTTGCCTAATTTAGTTGTGACACAGAAGTGTCATATAATGCTTCCGTGATAAACCAATGTTTGGCAGTAAATGCATAGATCTGCCATCACGTGACCTAACTCTGAAATTGTCAACATAATCAATAATACATCACCATACAGTAATATCATTGTCACGTAACAGAACTGAACAGAATTTGTTATCGATTTCATTTGTGCACCCTATATTGTCATATATAAATTCTAATCAATAAAATTTAACAACATATTTGCTGCCTATCGACTGGTATTCACAGACGAATTGATAAACAGGCAAATATTTTTCATCAATTGTAAAATCATTCTATTAATCATTATTGAAAATCAGTTTGATTTTGACTACCGTATTGAAGTGTCATTTATTTGTACTATTTTTAATTGTGTTAATGTCGGACAGTATTCGAAATCAATTATCATATATCCATATTTTCTTTGCCCAGAGAAACGACTCAAAGTAACCAACCGCATTATTTCGGCTCTTTCCGTTATAGTTTCGGCCCTTTCCGTTATATTTTAGGCCATTTCCGTTATACTTCGATAACTTCATAAATTATAATCATATCGTTGTAGAGGCTACCATTTAGTTTAAAGTTACCCTGCTAGAATCAGACACATTAAGTCTGACCAGGCTCCATATTGTTTAATTTTTATCATAATATCCCCCAAACTGAAAATGTTAAATTCAAAAAAAAAAATGGAAGCTAGAAAACAAATTCAGTAGGGATAGTGTTAAAGTTACATCTCATTTATTTTTCAGGATAGAAATAAGAAAAAGAAATGGACGCTCAAGTCTTTACAAAGATCATATTTGCTGTTATATGTTGGCTACAATGTAGTTACGTATCATCAATTCACACAATTGGTAAGTTGCTGATCCAATCCCTTATAAATCCGGAAAATTTCGACATACTTCGCCTTCATAATCTTGGAACATTTCGGCATACTTCGCCCCTTTCCGTGTCTTATTAAGATCAAATAAGCGTCTATGTGATCAGGAGGAATAAAAAATCTAGGTGAACTCATTTGTTTAATCATTTATGTACTCGACACGGAAAGTTACGAAATTTGTCGTAATGTCACGAAGTTTGCCGAATAGCAACGAGAATAACTAAGGTATGTACTAGTCAAGTCAAGCTTATACGAAAGATTTATTTGTCTAGCACAGCATGTTTTAATATTTGTTAATTAAGATTGTTTCAACTCACGACCGAGTTGCTGGTAAATGAACAATGTACAATTAGAGTACACTGCCAAATTGATTCCTGTGATCAAATACTAATTAATGGGAGTAAAAGATGAACAAGTAGTTTTTATACAAACACCTTCATTATCGTGCCATGAAATACCTGGTATTAATATTCTGTTTTTTTTTGCGTCATGACGTAATTACGCAATCACGGCCTGCTGCCAAGATGCCTTGTTCACTAAGCTATCTTTATCCATGTTTTCTCTAGCAATTACAAGCATAATAATATTAATGAAGTGTTTGTCTTAAAAAAAACTACGGAGACAATTGGCGACGTTTATGATAAAACACGTAGCAATGTTGTCTTCGAAATTATCGAGGTCATTTAATAAAGGCTAACCAATGATACCGTTTGACAGATGTACCGTCCAAGTCAAACCCTCCGCCAGACATGCGCGGATCCAGAGGGGATGGGGGTCAAACCCTCCACCAGACATGCACGGATCCAGAGGGGGGTTGGGTAAGCGGGTCATGGTCTTCTTAGATTTGGCTATTTTGTGGGTGGAAAATTATAATAACTCATCAAGGTCCTGGTAGGTTTTAGTGAAAACCTAGCAAAAATGTAACTCATGAAGCCCTACTCCCTGGAGAAACTAAATTCCAAATTCCATATTTTTTTTACCTATTTTCGTAAAAAATATGGATCCTCACCCGTGACATGGTTCTCCCGGGCGGGTCACGGGCACCTACAATGGCCGTCCGTCGGCGATAGTGCCAAAACGTTGTAAACGATATCTACTGTAGCCATTGATTTAGAAATTTATGTATACATGTAGATTTGTTTGCCAGATCAGTTTAAGTAATAATCATGATGTATGTCATCTAAATTAACTCGTGTATGAAGACCCATACTTCTAAAATACGGAGACAATTCATGTTAAAATTTATATTCTTTTATCAAAAGAATTCCTAGGTAAGCGTTGCTGTTGTAACAGTTGGGAACAATCATCTGTATAAATAGAATAACTTGATTATTATTGGGAAAAGCCTCAAAGCTATTGATATACAGTCTCTTGTATTTGTAGTTACAAGAGTTCAATAGTAACATTATGGCTGTGCTGTAACACATGTGGATTTCCCAGTTCATACACGACATAATTTTTCGATCAACGCGGATTTCATGCCAATAGTGTTTTCCTCTTTTTCGATACATGTTTATCTCTAGTACTGTTTTTATGTGCTAATAAAATACAGAATAGCTTTGATCACTTCTTCTAACATTGTCGGGGGGGGGCGGGGGGGGGGGGGGTTTACTTGGGTTGTGAGGAAATAGAATACGATTTTTTTTCAAACATTTTCTTATTGATATCTCAACAATTGCTCGTGAAAATACACACAATCTTGTATTAAACATCGTTTTTAAAAGTTTATAAGTTATAAATAAAGTTGAAAAAATGCCAGCCTCCCTGGAAGTTCTTTAAACATTTATAACAAAATGAATTCTGGAAACTTCAAATCGTCTGTACATTATAGAACGTTCAAAAACATTTAATCTAAATTCCATTCCATCATAATGAGCTCGAGACAGCAGATCCTCCATTCTTGTGCTAGCTATAGATTTATTATACAATGTACTGAATTTATGTGAATCATTTTCTTTGTTTTGACATTTAATCTGCCTTTGTTTTTGTTGGTAAAAGTACACGGATCCCAAAATCGAAATTCCGAAATCATCAAACAGCCAACTGTATCATGTTTGTTCCGGTTACACGGAAGCGCAGGCCGAGCTGGTTTACGTGTCTGATCGCGACCATCCTCCAGATTATGTGCTAGCGGGTTATATTAACTATAGTCCAAATCGAATACGCTTATGAAGGGAGGTTCAGTTAAGGATCAGATAAATTATTCATGATTTTTTTTTCTGGAATAAGTATAACATAGGTTACTGTATTTTAGAAGCGTCAAAAATAGAGAGCGCTGTAGGAGCACATTTGTCTCGGAACACATTTGTCTTACGTAAGACCGATGCGTTCGCATTTGTCCCACGTGAGACAAATGGGACCTCAAATGTCTACCCCAAAACACTCATTTGTGTGACAAATGTGCTCCGATCAAGTTTTTTAAGGGAACAAAAAGCACATTTGTCTCATGTTTTTTAAGGGACAAGAAAGCACATTTGTCTCATGTCATTTGTTATGAATTATTTGTCACATATTTTCCCACGGTAGATTTTGTTTTAGAATCGAGGTTCGCCGTTTTACTTCATCATAAATAGGTTTGCAAATGTTTTAATATAAAATCTTAAACCTAAAACCTACACAGTGGAACTATATATACATGTATTTTAATACCTCTAATTCAAGAAATTTGATTGGCTAAACCTGAAGCACGACATTCCTTGGTACAATGGTTAAAGTGCGATGGCACGATGGTACGATGATGAAAACGCGATGGTACGATGGAGAAAACACGATGATACGAACGTGAAACAACGATTGTATGATGGTGAAACAACAATGGTACGATGGTAAAACGTGATGGTACGATGGTGTAAACACGATGCTACGATGTTGAAAATACGTTAGTAAGATGATGAAACTGCAATGACATTATGATGAAAACGCGATATTATTTTCACCATCAAGTCAACGAATCATCGTATTTTCACCATCCTGCCATCGTTGTTTCATCATAGTACCGTGGTGTTTTCATCATCGCACCATCGCGTTTTCAAAATTGTACCCTCGTGCATAGTGGATCAGAGAGACAAAAGTTGTTGCTTATGTCCAAACAAAACAACGTAATCAGGCGATGTTTAAACGATACAATATCGTGACTCGTTTCGCATCTCGCTGGAATCTCGCGCCTCGCTTTGCATCTCGTACTTCGACGTGAGACAAGAAAATCCTTCGAGGCCAAATACCGCTAAATAGTATTCCCTTTATAATCTATATAAAACGGACGTTTTTCGAAGATCTACAAAACATAGCTAGACTCATTTTAGAGAACAAATCATGAGTTATGATAAAACTGATAAAAGTAGGAGTCATGCATCTCTTAAGAAAATGTCTAGCGTCACATTTGTTAACATAAAATCACTTACATAATCTGCTATGACGTGGAAGAACCTCCAATATTAAAATTGAAATTCACTTTATCAAGTACAATTTTACCAAAATGTCAAAAAGATATCAATGATGAAATTTAAACAGAAAATAGCTTAAATTTAGACGTCTGTGGCCATGCTAAGAGAAAAAATGGTGTCCATTACGACAAGGCCAGATGGCTCCGCGCTGGTTCCTTTACCATAGTCAAACCTTTGAGAAGCACAGACACGAAGCGATGCGCGATATTTTACCGAGAGACACGACATGAAGAGCGAAAGTTCGACAAAACATGACGTGAGGCACGATATTCTACTTTGACATCTCGTGGTACGGGATACTTCGACATTGCGAGATCTCGTGTTACAATATCGTGCATCGATTCGTGTCTCGTCGGAATTTCCCGTCTCGCCCGATTATGCGAGGCCGATATTCCATAATTATTGCATTACCCGGATTATTTTAGGGACTCATACACGTTGTAAGAGCTTTTTCAATGGCGGATCTGTCGGAAAATGGCGATATTTTATCTGACGAAAACAAAATATGTATGGGATGATTTTCTCATTTTCTTCCTGAGATCATGAAGTGGCCTCCGTGTCCGAGTGATTTCAAAAAACCACTTCCCCCTAACCGCTGTAGGTTCGACACTCCTTTGGGGCGTCTAACTATTCATGCGAGGAAGCCCAAATGCGGAATATGTACTTATCCTCGTGCACACGCAATAACTATCCCTTTAGAAAGTAATAGCTATCGCTGCGCACGTAATAGTATTAGTATCGGATGGCCACGTAATAGCTATCGCTTGCGCACGTAATAAATAAGAAAATACTATGTCCCGTTTATGCAACCGTAGATTGCTTAGACTATTTTTAAATCATTTATAAAGCTTAAAGCATCCACAATCAATAACGATAAGAAAGGACACTCTGTATATATGTTTGGGCTCTGGATACTGTACTGGAAGAAATTTTCATTGTGACATACAGAACAGGGATATTCTTTAAGTTAATATGTGACTCCTATGCAGAGGCAGGAAGTGTTTGATTGACCGGAAGTGACCTAAAAACGGTATTATAAATACAGAAAACACAGGACAATTGCTGATAGCCGGTATATGGACGAGCATAATTATAACCTTTTTAGAATTTTATGAAAGACTGTGAGACAAATGTGCTTTGAGTGTCCTTTCTATTGCTGGTCGAACACATCTGTCTCATTTCCAATTTGTCGTAAACATGAATGTTTACGAGCACATCGGTCACACATCGTGAGACAAATGTGTTCCGAGACAAATGTGCTCCTACAGAGCGCTTCTTGGGAGCCGTGTTATTGGCAATCCGTATGGATATATAGATTTGTAGATAAGGCCTAAAGGTCAGGCCAGCTGTAACTGGCATTTCTAAATTACGGAAATGAAAGAGGGCATATGAGATATTGGGTGGCGTGGGTTGGCTTTTTCTTCAGAGAGACGAAATGACTTTTTGATGATACCAGATTGTCAACAATAATTATACGTTATGTAATAGAAAAAGTCGAACAATTGTACGAGCGGGCGTAGCCCCCGAGTTATTAATAAGATTGCCGAGTGTTTTGATGTTCTTTCTCTTTTGTTTCATAGTCACACGATCCCTGTTGTCACAATATGAAACCCCAGAAAAAAGGAACCAATCACCGAGCATCTAAATATGATATTTCTGTCGCTTTCCCTGTCTCTGCCGTCAAAATATATAAACCCCAGCAAAAATGAACCAATCAATGGGCATGCTCCGGAGTGCGGGTAACTTTAATACCGCACTCCAGTTAACGCACTGTGCATTTATGTATACGATTTAACACTGACATATTTTCAACAGAAAGGTCCCCAAACTATTATACAATTTTATTTAAATGTCAAATTTAGTACTCATTAACCCATATAATTAGGCTTTATAATGATATTAATAATAATAATGATGATGACACCAGAACTAGTTAGTTCCAGGACATGCGAGCTTATAGATATTATCAAACTAACCTAAAACTTTCCAAAGCGAAGATATGTAGTCATAATAATAATGATGCCTTTATTTACAGAAGGTACTGACGAAGAAACACAATCGTAAACACAAATAACATACCTTAATTTTAAATGTTGCCTTTTAGATAATATAAATATGACATAATTATGATATAAATAATGTTTTCAGTGAGCATGGACAAGAGAAAGACACCAGAATGTGGGAAAGTTGTCGAACTTGGTCCATCACATGAAGTGAACTTACAATCAAATGGTTTGGCACCGGCTGGCTACTGCGGCGTTACCGTGTTCACGCCGAGAGAAAAAGATGGCTACGTCTGTGACGCCATATGCGTGACGTATAAGAAAGCGTATATACATTCGTGTCAGGCAAAGGTCAAATTTGTAGGTCACAAGTTCCGGAAAGGAGGAGATTTAGTCAAGGTAAACTGAATACATGTATTTCATTACTGAAAGGCTGTTTTGTTAATAATATTAATGTTATGCCATTTATAGGTGATAAGGTGAATGGATGTATAACACGATTACATGTGTATCTTTTGATAAAAAAATATTTTTATAATAAAAACCGCCCCCCCCCCCCCCCCAAGATTAATCACTATTTTTGCCCCGGGTTCCTGGAAATATTGACCATGATTCCGGATTATAGATATTGCTAGTTAACAACAATACCTCGCTTGTATTATTTCATTACTTCCTCCGTTTTTCTACTGATTTTTTTATCATTTTTAAGCTTCCATTTTATATCCCCCGCCGTTTCCTTTTGTCGTCCGCCCTTTTATATCGTCTCTCCTTTATCTCTCGCTCGCACCCTATAACTCGCGCGCACCCTTTATCTCACACGCCCTTTTTATACGCACCCTATAACTCGCGCGCATCCTTTATCTCACACGCCCTTTTTATATTTCGTCCACCATTCTTTTATTGGTCGTCCTTCTTTATTTCGTCCTTACTTCTTTTTGTCAGTTCGTAGGGGCGTCTGTGGCCGAGTGGCTAAGGTCACTGACTTCAAAACCACATCAGTCTTACCCCACACCGCTGCGGGTTCGAATCCTGCCAGGGAAGTTGGATTCTTTCAAGTTAAAAAGCTATCCGGCTAGCGTACGGAACGTCAGTGGTTCTACTCTATTTGAGGTCTTCCCTCATCCGTAAAGATATGAACTAAACTGTGGTTGTGCAGCGTAAAACAAAATTAAAACGTTATGACAGCTCGCACGTTCTCTCGGAGTACGAGACTGTCCTAAAATTAAGTTTGTTTTGAATAAAATTTCAGTCTGAAAATTTCTCAATTAAAATTACAGGAGTACAATTGCCACGATCAGAGTAAAGATGCGTTCTGTTGGGATGTTGGCTCTGTTAGGCTGGAAGTGATCGAAACCTACAAGTATTCTTACGTTGATGAGAACCCGCTGTACGAGTTCGATCTGGACATCTCGGCAAGGTGTACCAAAGACAAGGTCAGGGACCATAGTGAAGGTATTCAATTTTACCAAAACACCGTCCAATAATTTGTGAAACTGACTTAAAAATTGGAACTTTGCGTTGTTTGTTCTTATGAATTTATAAGAATCCAATATCAAAAGTTTCTATCGTTTTAAGTCCATTTTGTAATGCGTTTTCAGGGAAATTTTAGATATTCATGTTTACTTGTGTGGCATATTTTAATGGTGATAAGGGGTACTCTTGCTCTGGATAACTACTGTAGTATTACATTGATCACATATAATAGCGACACCATAAACGTTTAAAAGTCATACAAAAAAAGCACACTTAAATTGAAATTTCGAATTTCATTGCATTGTTAGTTTATTTGTTTTGAGGTCATATGTGAGGATAATGGGGTTAAAGACAAGTTGATGCAGCAGCATTGATTGTTACAAAATTATAAACTTTTTTTCAAAGTTTAAATAAAACCAAACGGAAAGCTTCTGTATTACAATCTTATTTAAGTAAATAAATGCTAACATTGGCAATACCTACTCACTAGTAACAAATGTTGACATAAAAGTCGGCCAATAAGCAAATAAATGCCTTTAAATTGTCCGTTTCTAGTACAACAACTAAATACCTACCATTTCAACGTCACAAATTTCTTCTGGAACTATTCATCAGCATTGCATGCTTCTGCGAACAAAAAAATGTTAATTGGAGCGATTTCTTACTAATGAATTATGCAAACTTTCCAAGCGGAGTTACCTCCCTTGGGATGCCTTTATTGATGAGCAAATTGCGTAAGTATGTATCAATCCGATACTAAAAAAATTGAGTCCGCTGTAGCAAGGTTCTGTTTCTCCTTCTACAAGTAATACACTGGTTCCCATTCAAAATGGCTGGCCATAGATAAAAAGATGTGCATGGGGACCAGCCTAATCAAATAAATCTTACTTATTTCTGTACACATTTAATCACGATCATAATTGATTGGTCGATTGTTTCAATAATTGTTTCGGAATGTTCTAGACATCTTCGTGGCCATTATTCCTTCTCCGTGAAATGAGATATCTCTATTTAAATGTATTGGTGAGAATAATTATAGACTAATGATAGTAAAGTGAACGGAAATTGTCACAGAGGGCGTTAAAGCAGCACGCCTCCAGATAAATGCTAATTTTCATGAAAATTTTTAAAATATGTTTAAAGGTATATTAATGTGAAGTGACCAAAAGGAAGCAATTTACACCTTATTAATTTCATTTACAACTCATGTAAATTACTTAAATGAGGTAAAAAAAAAATATGCAAAAAAGCCCTTACTGCGTTAGTAACACAGTAGAAGTATAGTCATAATATTGAAAAAAATCAGTCATTAACACATAAAACATGTCAATAATTACTTGAATCTTTAATATTTTTACATTTCTTAAGTTTAAGTAATTTTTTTTTAAGTTTGGAGGCATGTAGCTTTAAATGTTATATATAAATCACACAATATCATACTAAGAAGCTCTCCCGAAGCGTGTATGCAAAAAGGGAAAAAAAGGAAAGATATATAACCATTTTTAATGGCATTTACAGACACTAGTTAGACTGTCCGAAGAACTTTACATTTCAGACGCTTATTAAATAAATAATGTAAGAAAATTGTCTACGTCTGTGACATAAATTATCGTAAAATCGCTTTATTTCTCTTGAGATTTTACGTGACTTTGATAGCTATCTATTTAATAGTCTGATCTGTTTTGTTTCACGGTACATTGTAGCGTGTATTACGTAAAGGTACCACTTAAACTGGACAAAATCTCTATAATTTGTCAAGCACTGTCTACCAATGAGTGTGAAGACATTTTAGTAAAAATACGTATTCCGGAAAATTCTGGAAAAACAAATTGACACTTACAAGATACATATCATAGACGATCGTTGCAGACGACAACATTCGTCCTCTATCACCCTCGCACCCATAGAACAATTTGTTTTTGCGTTTTGATTTTCAATCGTGTTTAACACGGATTGTTGTTTTTATAGATTACCTTGTTGTTCTTGTTTTTCAATAGGAAACTTAAAAATTAATGAACATATTAATTATCTTTAATTGACAGAGTACTACGCTTCTAGAAAAACATCTGAAAAAGACGAACATCAGACGTATGTGGAGGGCATCGCAGTTGGCATATCTTTAGCTTGTGTCTTCCTTATTGTCCTATTTGTAGCCTGGTGTTACACTAAGCACCAAGCAGTTTCCGGCGGACCTTCTTCCTCGTCGTCGGACAGAGGCACCCGACAATCAAGCAGCAATACTCATAAGAAAGGTAACCAATGATGTATAGGGGTTTTATTGATTTATTTTTAATTTATTAAAAATTATAATCAATGATTTCAATCAAGCAAGTACATAAAATGATGGAACATGTTCTAAAGAGCTTAAGCATGTGATGCATCGTTAATGTAAGTCTTTTGGCTTTGAAATAAGCTTTCTTAAACAGAAAAAAAAGAACATTGCTTTTAACTTCTTGCTTTTGGCACTAGTAGTAAATAACCTTTTTAAACATTTACTTCATTCTGATTTAAACGTTTTCTTGAAATGATTTAGGCCTTCAAGAGTTTTACAGGATATTTAAGCAAAAGCAATTTGTCCCTTGATATAATGAGTAGATTAATTTTTGTTCTGGTAATTATTATAAGAGAGAATACCAAATATAGATTCATAATAAGCCTGCCTTGCGGCTATAGATGGTGACACATGTATAATCATTAAAAAATGACAAATATAAGATAAGTTCTGGTTTTAGAACAGGCTTGGCATGTGTGCGTTAAGTTTTTTCTTTATAATTCTGTAGAAAATAACAATTTTTGTGTTTTATTTTATTTTCTACATATAGGGCACCCAATTTTTAACTTTAAAGTCAAGTCTCAACAACTAAAGAGTGAAAACCCCGCTGAAAATGTATAAGCAGGTAGCCATGCTGCGTCCCCCTACCTCCCACATATTTTTAATGTTGTCCCCATGCATCAAGCTTTCATATAATACTCTCATTCTTCCCTTAACCTGCTGAATTTCTATAATAGATTTGTGCTGGTCTACTTAGAATTTGGAATACATGTAGTTCATTCGAATTTCAACGGATTTCAATGTCAAAATACACTGTGCCACCAGGACCATACAGAGCATGGTCGGGTTACAAAGACTGGACCTGCTCTATCCTGGTGGCAAAGGTTAATTACTTCCTGTCCAAGCAGGCTAAGGGTTGGCATTCATGTTTTACATCATATATCCATATGTACCCCATATGTGTTACATAGAAAATAATGTTGCGTTTGATAATGTGTTATGTGGGATAAAAGGTGTGATATTTATGCAATTTTTATTCTCATATTTTACATTTTATCTTAATTTCTAATAACAACCATGATGCATCAGGATAAAGTATCAGACGTATTCAGTAAGCTATTCGAAGTGTGAAACATTTTTATTTTCGGATATGGGTTCCGCCGGATGTATTAAAAGCGTTTTATTGGCTATGAGCGAATAACGCTGGCTGAATTTATTTAATAATGATTAACAGGATTAAAATTAAATGGGATTTATCTACTTTTATAAATCAATTTTAACAAACAAATATCAGTTACGCTGATATAATCAAAAAAAAAAGAAAATATATTAATTCGACTTTGTCCGAAAAATTAGTCTATCCGAAAATACCGTCAGTTTATAGCTATAGAATCCGGCGGTAACTTCTTATTACGATGAGTTTTATTTCAAATCATCGCACAGTTTCTTTCTTGTGTGTATCATTCTGTCATCCTCACCCTTCCATAATAGTTTCAATAAAAACTCCAGATCTGCATTGTTCTGCCTTTTTGCGGAAGTGAAAACCCACGTAACAAATAGGCTTTCTCCGTAAGATAGACTTAATGAAGTTATCCGAGATGTTCCGATTGTGAAAGAACATCAACTTTGCTCGAGACTGGTATCGTTCTATCGCACACTCTTTACCCATCATGCAACATATTATCATCCGCACATTTATTTTCATGTAACAAGCGTTTGGCTTTGCATGACATAGCATGCAAAGGAGTTTATTCAGGCAAAAGCGATTAACTATGCACGACAAATAAATCTAACTTGCACATGAAAATGCAGATTGGACCCTGTAACGATGTAATGCTACATTTGGAAAAGGCGGAAATAAATTCGCTAGAGGCTTAAATTTTCTTTGTTTTCCTTTAACTCTAAGTCTTTTATTACCAAAATCAATAACGTTTTAAGTTTTAAAGGAAGAAAACTGATTTGGATGTCTAAAAGATTGATTTATTAAGCTTTGATTTAGTTATGTTTCATGATTTGAACCAATGCAGAAATTACCAGTTCTTTGTTTTGTTCTATTTCAATCTTGTCGATTCGTATAAAAAAATTGTCACTTGACACTTTTTTCAACTTTGTCCATTCCACACACTAACTTGATCTCCTGTCTCACAGACACTTTTTCCACTTTCTCCATTCTTCACACTGATAAACTCTCCTTTCACTTTCTCCATTCTTCACACTGATATACTCCCCTTTCACTTTCTCCATTCTTCATACTGGTATACTCTCCTGTCTCACTGCCACTTTTTCCACTTTCTCCATTCTACACATTAACTTACTCTCCCGTCTCATTGACAGTTTTTCCAATATCTTCATTCTACACACCGACATTCTCCCCTGTCTCACAAACACTTTTTGTCCACTTTCTCCATTCTACACCCTGACTCACTCTCCGGTCTCACAGACACTTATTCTACTTTCTCCAGTCTTCATACTGGCATACTGTCCTGTCTCACTAACTCTTTTTTCACTTTCTCCATTCTTTACACTGACACACTCTCCTGTCTCACTGACACTTCCTCAACTTTCTCAAATCTAATCACTGACATACTCTCCAGACTAACTGACACTTTTCAACATTCTTCATTCTACCTGTGACTTACTCTCCTGTTTCACTGACACTTTTTCCACTTTCTCCATTTTGCACACTGACTTACTCTCCTTTCTAACTGACACTTTTCCACTTTCTCCATTCTTCACACTGACTTACTCTCCTGTTTCACTGACACTTTTTCCACTTTCTCCATTCTTCACACTGACTTACTCTCCTGTTTCACTGACACTTTTTCCACTTTCTGAATTCCTCACACTGATAAACTCTCCTGTTTCACTGACACTTTATCCACTTTCTCCATTCTTCACACTCACTGACACTTTTTCCACTTTCTCCATTCTTCACACTGACTTACTCTCCTGTTTCACAGACACTTTTTCCACTTTCTCCATTTTGCACAATGACATACTCTCCTGTTTCACTGACACTTTTTCCACTTTCTCCATTTTGCACACTGACATTCTCTCCTGTTTCACTGACATTTTTTCCTTTTTCTCCATTTTGCACACTGACTTACTCTCCTGTTTCACTGACACTTTTTCGACTTTCTCCATTTTTCACACTGACTTACTCTCCTGTTTCACTGACACTTTTTCCACTTTCTCCATTCTCCACACTGACTTACTCTCCTGTTTCACTGACACTTTTTCCACTTTCTCCATTTTTCACACTGACTTACTCTCCTGTTTCACTGACACTTTTTGCACTTTCTCCATTCTCCACACTGACTTACTCTCCTGTTTCACTGACACTTTTTCCACTTTCTCCATTTTTCACACTGACTTACTCTCCTGTTTCACTGACACTTTTTTCACTTTCTCCATTCTTTACACTGACACACTCTCCTGTCTCACTGACACTTCCTCAACTTTCTCAAATCTAATCACTGACATACTGTCCAGACTAACTGACACTTTTCAACATTCTTCATTCTACCTGTGACTTACTCTCCTGTTTCACTGACACTTTTTCCACTTTCTCCATTTTGCACACTGACTTACTCTCCTGTCTAACTGACACTTTTCCACTTTCTCCATTCTTCACACTGACTTACTCTCCTGTTTCACTGACACTTTTTCCACTTTCTCCATTCTTCACACTGACTTACTCTCCTGTTTCACTGACACTTTTTCCACTTTCTGAATTCCTCACACTGATAAACTCTCCTGTTTCACTGACACTTTATCCACTTTCTCCATTCTTCACACTCACTGACACTTTTTCCACTTTCTCCATTCTTCACACTGACTTACTCTCCTGTTTCACAGACACTTTTTCCACTTTCTCCATTTTGCACAATGACATACTCTCCTGTTTCACTGACACTTTTTCCACTTTCTCCATTTTGCACACTGACATTCTCTCCTGTTTCACTGACATTTTTTCCTTTTTCTCCATTTTGCACACTGACTTACTCTCCTGTTTCACTGACACTTTTTCGACTTTCTCCATTTTTCACACTGACTTACTCTCCTGTTTCACTGACACTTTTTCCACTTTCTCCATTCTCCACACTGACTTACTCTCCTGTTTCACTGACACTTTTTCCACTTTCTCCATTCTCCACACTGACTTACTCTCCTGTTTCACTGACACTTTTTCCACTTTCTCCATTTTTCACACTGACTTACTCTCCTGTTTCACTGACACTTTTTGCACTTTCTCCATTCTCCACACTGACTTACTCTCCTGTTTCACTGACACTTTTTCCACTTTCTCCATTTTTCACACTGACTTACTCTCCTGTTTCACTGACACTTTTTCCACTTTCTCCATTCTCCACACTGACTTACTCTCCTGTTTCACTGACACCTTTTCCACTTTCTCCATTTTTCACACTGACTTACTCTCCTGTTTCACTGACACTTTTTTCCACTTTCTCCATTTTTCACACTGACTTACTCTCCTGTTTCACTGACACTTTTTCCACTTTCTCCATTCTCCACACTGACTTACTCTCCTGTTTCACTGACACTTTTTCCACTTTCTCCTTTTTCACACTGACTTACTCTCCTGTTTCACTGACACTTTTTCCACTTTCTCCATTCTCCACACTGACTTACTCTCCTGTTTCACTGACACTTTTTCCACTTTCTCCATTTTTCACACTGACTTACTCTCCTTTTTCACTGACACTTTTTCCACTTTCTCCATTTTTCACACTGACTTACTCTCCTGTTTCACTGACACTTTTTCCAATTTCTCCATTCTTCTAACTGACTTTCTCTCCTACCGTTATAATGACATTTATACTCGCCTTCCCAACACACCGGATATGATAAATTCTATCAGATTCTTTTCCCAAAACGGGGCAATTTAGAAATAGTTTTTTCTGAAAAAATTAAAAGGTACCATTTATACCCTGTTGACAATGTGGTACATGAATGGGGTAAGTGAAACCACATATGATTAACAATTTAAAATCCAAAAGAAAAAAGTGAGATGCACTGCTTAGTATATATACATGTACAAAATATCTTTTCAAGCAGCTTAACTCATTGCATGGTATAGTATAACACTTTAAGCTAGAATTAAATTCGAACAAATGAGAACATTTTAGAAAATAAATTTCTAGTCGATTATACTCTTCAATTCTATTTTGAATGAAATTTTTGACTTTCTTGTTTTTGTCAATTTTTGGACGAAATATTTTTTTTAATTATTTAATTAAGAAATTATGCTTATGTTAGGAAGGGAAATGTATTTATCTCGATTTCTTCCTATTTTAGGCAGTATAATTTCATCATTCCGCAAAAAACTTCACATCAGACAGAAAGCCGCTCAATCATCAGACGAACCGGAAGCAGTTTATCGTAAAACAGACACTAACGAAGAACAAATTCCTGCACGTGATTCAGATGTTACTGTTCCGCTAACGAAAGAGTCCGATCATGAAACATTTGAATTAGCCAATGAAACTCTCGCCGAGGACGACAAAAGTGATCAAGCACGCGAAAAACATGGCGGCGAAGACTCACCAAAAGATGGCGGCGCGGAAGGATCTAAACTAGATCCACCGGAAGTAGTGATTGTGCCGGGAACGCCTGAACCATCGGAAACAGAAAGTTAGAATTGAAATTAAACTGTGTAGACTTATGTTGAAGTTTTTTCTATAACAAAACATATAATTTTTCTATAAAGTCTAAGGTATTAGTCTTTTGATTAATCCTATATTTAGGCGGTTTTTTGTTGAGAAAAGGGCCTACATATTTGACAAAATATGGCTTCTCGTTGTACAATAGTTCCTGCATTTCAAACAACTACATTTGTTACCTAAAAACTAAGTTTGTTGTATGCATATTATTTAAAAATTTGATTCATATGAACGTTTACGCCAGATGTTAGATTTTTTAAGAGATCTCTTTGTCATTCCTTTGTGCGGTTTTCTTCCGGTATATGTTGGTCTGATGATATTGTTAGGGATTTATTGTTACATTTATTCCAGAGCATGAAAAAATGATACACAAATCGATTTGATGTTGTATACACCAGTCGTTAGTAACCCCGACCCCACCCTCGGGAAAGTAAAGTGGGTAGCGGGGGGGGATGAGGCAAGCTTTGGTTATATTCTGTCTGTCTGTACCTCATTTGGACAATGCTCTTATTTTGTTCTGGCGCCAAAGAAGTCGGGGATATGTCTGTTACCAGGATTTTTTAATGTCCAAAAGTCAAGGTCCCCACTAATCTTTGGGGTTGTGGGAGGGGCAGGGTTGCAAATGACTGGTGCATCATTTGTATTTGTATGATTTGAAAATAGAGGTAATCTTAAATTTATGTTTAAAAATATGAATGTGAGAATGTAAATTTCATATACATGCATGTATATTTGGAGTAGACATATAGCTCTACATGATTTTGTGCAATTTTAAAGAAATGTATTTGTATAGAAATGTCAATATGCAAATGTTTATGCAAATTAATTTGCTAAAATGAAGATTTCCTGAAGATATCGAATCAGTCATTATTATACTGTGTAGTATTTCGGATAGATTCAATTCGTCTGAAAATGTAGGAATATGTTGTAAATTGCGGTAATAATATATGTTGTATGTAGGTGTTTTTGAAAATGGAATAAATATCATTTGACGGTTTCATATGTGATTCTATATAATGACAAATGTTGATTTACAAAAAAAAATACAGTATTACGAAATTAACCAGATTGGTGTTTAAAGGGAGGTAATTATCTTAATAATGGGCACTATTAGGTCAGCGCCGATGATCTCCCTTCATTTCTCAGTTTGCTAAACTATTATATGGCTGGGAAACTTAACATGTACATATCTCTTCACATAAAATGCCTTGATCTTTTGAGAATATAAATGGCATATATATTTATGGCAAGTACATATTTTAACAATCGCTGAACATCATTGTTTACTATTTATGTATTAAAGGAACTCCACTGAGGTCCAATAGCCTAAAATAATAAAATTTGAAATTCTTTCTTAAACCAACTGGTACCCTTAAATTTGAAAACCAAGCAATAGATACTCGGTATTAAATTAATAATCGATTTTATGCGATATATGGTCGATTTGAGTGAAAAGCGTTGCAACGGTTTTCATTTTTGGGTCAATTGTCATCATTTAAAATTGACTCTTTCTAGGAAACGGAGTGAGCGAATGATCTGAAATTTTGTACACGAGTTATTGGTCCAGACGTAAATCTAGTTATACAAAAATCTTGAAAAAATATTTTCGGTCCCTTCACGTAAAAAAACCTCAGTGGAGTCCCTTTAAACATGTCACAGATAATGTCAATAATTTTGGTTTCCCTCTGATGAATTCAAAGTGGCTTACTGCCTTGATCCGGAGGCTAAACTACCAACTGCACCACAACGTGATTAATTTTTACTTAAATTATTATTTCTTATTTTTAAAACTTATTCTCCTCTCTGTTATTAAAATAACACGAATGACACTGGAGTAAATGGCAATAAAATGTATATATCAACATTATGGTATGTATACATGTATGTAAACAATATAATATCGTATCTAAAGCTTTCACTTCCTAAATTAAGAATTTGTATAATGGATTTGTCCAGCAGTGAGTTTGATTTAAATGAGTTTCAGTGTCAAAAAGTGAATCAAAGTGGCGGCATGGTCGAGTGGCATCAGACTAGTAAACTAATGATCGCTAGCCGCACTGGTTCAAACCCTGTCAGGGGCAAGTCGTTGTTTCCTTGGGCAAGAGACTTTACACTCATTGCTCAGTACTGGTTGGTTCCAGGAACAGATTCGAAAGCGTGTCTATAAACTTATAGCTTCCTACACAATCGAAATAAAATAAATTTTGTATAAACCTAAATCATGAATTTGGGCAGCCATTATTATTAATAGTGCAAGTGATAAATGCACAGACTGGCCTGTGGTTAGAGTGCAAGTATGCACAGGCTGGTCCATGGTTAGTGTGCAATTATGTGCAGACTGGTCCATAGTGTGCCTGTGGAAAATTAAACTGAAGAAAAACCCCTACAGTAACAAATTTGATAAATTTAAATGAGTCGTGCCATGACAAAACCAACATAATGGGTTTGCGACCAGCATCGATCCAGACTAGCCTGCGCATCCGTGCAGATCAGGATCCATGCTGTTCGCTGTCAGAATCTGTACTTGTAATTTGGTTTGTAAGCGAACAGCATGGATCCTGGTCAGACTGCGCAGATGCGCAGGCTGGTCTGGATCCATGCTGGTCGCAAACCCATTATGTTGGTTTTGTCATGGCACGGCTCAAATGTTTTTTGTGAGACAGGAGAATAACAACACAATGAAATAACTTTATCAAAATTATGCGTTAATTTGATGACATAAAATCAATGACAGTGCAACCTGTGCTGAACAACACCCTTTGTGAGATTGAGACAAAGATTTTGTTTTTTGTTGAGAGATCTTTCTTAAGAGAGGTTAAAGTTGTTATGAAGTCTTAATTTGGATTGAAAAGATATTGCTGATGTTTATGTTTTAGAGATTATGACGTGGCAGAGGTTACAATGTACTTGGTATACATGTACGATTATAATACAGTTTTATCCGATTTTAGTGTTACATCCGAATATGTCTCAAGATGTGTTTTACAATAAGTTTAATACGAAAGTAAACATAATAAATTAAAAGACAATAATAATAGATATATTTGCGAAATAAATGGTTTGACAATAACAAATTATAGCATTAGAATATAAGCAATAATCCTGCCGCTGCTTATAAAGAATTTATATAGTTATCAATATAGGTAATAATAAGTTAAATATAATTATTTGATATATATTATTTTTTATTGTGTGCCGCATGGGAATCGGTGTATTTGTTAACGTTTTTTATTTACTTTTGTAATTTTGCACACTCAAAAAAATAGATAAAATAAAACAGGGGATACAATGCAACATAAATATTCGTATTGAAAAATGTCGTCTGCTACAAGAGTTGTCTACCCTGCTGCTTCTGTTTTAAACATTATACACAAATCTATGTACACTTAATACTTCTTAAAAGTATACAGTATATTATGTATTTGATATGAACTAATAACAGAATAGCAATGTTCTACTTAATATGAAAGCGGATTTAATAGAATTTTTCAAGTGAGTGATTGCAATAACGAACACGTGTTTTAGTCGATAAGATATTGCAAGAAATATATATACAATGTATAAATGTTTATGTTTTTAAGTAGTAGTTTGCCAGTTTATAATGTCTCCAAAATAGCATAATTAAAAAAAATGAAGGCATGTTATAACAAACCTTTTGAACTTTGGTACACTGACATGCTGCCTTTTCATTCTGCAAATCAGATAAAAAAATCTCAAATAAGACCTGTAGGCCAGGGCCTATAAAGCCCTAAAAATAGAACCAGACTGTCCTGCACATCCTTGTAGTCTGGCAAGGTGCTTTACTCTAGGTAGCTCAATTTTCTGTGTTTTCTTATTAAACATCCCTGAAACATATAAAAGAACGTTCCAGATTAGAAGCAGGGCGATTCCATTCTACAAATTCAGCAGGTCAATTCTTTAGAAATGAGTTGCCAGTTGATTTGGTCACATATCTTCATGTAGAAAGAATATAATAATATATAATATATTATTTTCATATGTATACTAGTATATATATGTTTTATTTTTCAAGTGACTGATTCTGGGCCAATGGCAAACATGTATATATTTTTCATCATAATATAAGATACACTTTCTTTTTTTACCTATATTAATGTTCATATTTGTATCAATGGATATACTTTTATGACTCAGTGCTTGAAATGTTGTTGGCTTTATTAAATGAACATACCGGATGTTGTGTATATATGAATGTATTTTTCATGTCTGTTTTATTTTTAAATAGTGATATAATGACATGATACATTCCACACATGAAATACAAACTTTAAAGGCCCATAAAGCCTAAAAGAAATTGCTAAAATTTTCAGTTTCAAAATCTTCTGGTTTTTGGTGTCTTGTCATAATTTCCTAAAAGTCATTCAATCCGGTTTCTTATGTGTTTTGGCAATAAGATTAAAGTATTTTTGTTCGGATTTTTTTGCTGGGTTTTATTTTTATATCAATTTTCTGTTCAAAAATAATTACAAATATGTGTACTGACTTGTGTAAAACAGTGTTTATCGAACTTGTGCACTTTTTGTTTCATGGATTACTCATTTTAATAGTTTGGTATTTGAGCCGTGTCACGACAAAACCAACATAATGGGTTTGCGACCAGCATGGATCCAGACCAGCCTGCGCTTCCGCGCAGTCTGATCAGGATCCATGCTGTTCGCTATCTGTTTCTCTACTTGTTATAGGGTTTGTAAGCGAACAGCATGGATCCTGATCAGACTGCGCGGATGCGCAGGCTGGTCTGGATCCATGCTGGTTGCAAACGCATTATGTTGGTTTTGTCGTGACGCGGCACATTTTATGATACGTAGCCAGATTATGTTTAGGTCGGTCATTGGCACTGTGTTTATAGTCGATACCAGCACTCAGCTTGCAGGGTTCGAGCATTTCTATAGAGAGATATGCGTGTGTGTTTCCTTTACATATATTGTTTTTTTTTAATAAAATTATGTTAAATTATAGGTAGGAATAGTGTTTTTATCTATGTTCGTTTTTTATTCATGTAGTATTGCACAATAAACCTTTTAAAAGATGTACCCCTGTTATCATTTGATACTTGTCTTACTCAGTGAAGAAATCAATCACAAAAATATCCTCAATTCAATTAAAGGCCCATGAAGCCTAAAACGCTATAATTTTTTTCATTCAAAAGCTTTTTATTTTAGTTTCCAAAAAGTTACTCTTTTTTTGCCATATACCAGAGAAATCTTTTGCTTCTTTTGCATTTTGGCAATATGTAGAGTTACAGTGATTAAGTATTTTGTATGGAAGTCAAAATACCACTTTATTTACATTTTGCAACATGAATCATACATTATTTTTCATTCTCAGTTTTCTTTAAGTGTTTAACATTTCACATGTTCTATATAATATATGTTCTAAATATGTTAACTCATTCAGCCCTGTACACTATCTACCACTTAAACCCTACTGATAACTGATAAGCCAACTCCTAGGTACCTTATTGATTTTATCTAACCTGTCTCCCTGAGGGATATTGCACTGTTTTATTGACAGGTCATAAATAATAGGGGGTGCATTATGTAATTTGCCTCTGGCAATCTCATTTTTAATCCAATCAAGCTGAAATGACACATAAATAGTGGCAATAAAATTACCTAATCAGTGGTGTAAATTTCATCACTATGGCAACATGTTGGACTGATTTATTATCAATAAAGTAAAGAAGATTTTCAACTTAAAATCAGTTTATTTGTAATAAAAGAGCTTTATTTATTGTATAAATTTCTATTAAAACATTCTTCTCCATAATATAATAATTTAAATAATATATTAAGAAATTTACTGCTAATTTACAAATAAAAATGAATACTTTGGAAGCATTATGCAAATAAATAAGTATAGTAATTACTAATGAGCAAATATAAGTATTATGTTATGGAGCACATAAAAACAGAAAAGAAATATAACAGTAATGGTGCAGAGGTGTATATACATCAGAAATACATATTTATTTTTTAAAAAAAACTTTTAATTTCCTGTTGTTTTTTTTTTAAAGAAAATTTCAAAGAAAACAATAAATAATTTATTTTTACTACTGTGTCTAAAAGTAAGAATATATTAGCCGGAAAAAATTGATATATGAAATATGAATGAAATTCTTTATATGTGTTGATTAATTTTAGATTGTATGAAAAATAAAACAAAATATATACAAAAACTTAACATATTTACATTTTTGTTTTTCTTACATTAGAACTTTTATTTTCTGGAGCTTTAAATTATGTTATTTTTCTGGATAAAAGGAATGAAAAAAGGTCATCATACAACATGATAAATTACATGTTTGCCCTTCCTACAGAAGAACTTTCGGCATAAAGTGCCTTTAAACTGCCCTTCAGTCGAAAAATTCTTTTTAAAAATCTAGCTGTTCTATACTTATGGAGACTTGAAAATTGCATATCTACTTGATACTTGAAATATTTGAAATGACAGCTTCAACAATTGGCAACTTGGTGAATAAATGTTGGATTTATGGCGAAAGACCGGTGGGGATATTTCAACTCCATGAATTCGCGATTTCATATTCGTGAATTCACAATTCAAATTCGTAAAATTCACGATTTCTACTTCTTAAATTAACGATTTCAACTTCATGAATTCGTGAAGTTGAAATTGTGAATTTATGAAGTTGAAAACGTGAACCCGTGAAGTTGAAATCGTGATCTCGTGAAGTTGAAATCGTGAATTCTCGAAGTTGAAATTGTGAAGATAAAATCGGGAATTCATGAAGTTAATACATCATTACTGGTATTTCGGACGTTTGTACTTAGATGAGTGCGTGCTGGAAAATGATGGCGAGTTGCATCCCTTTACTAAATACATAATTACATGTGTATGTATCTTTTTATTCGAAAAAGAAGGCAATTGAATCGCAATCATGTATCAAATATTTAAACACATTGTAAATGAAAAATACCACAGTAAAAAGTATGCGGTTGTACAGGGGGCTAAGAGTAGTAAGTGACGGTCGACCTGTGCTCAGAGTCACAAGTTTGAGTGGCTGGTGCAGGCACGCAGCACATGCTTATTATTCTTATATATTTGATCTAGAGCTGTTAAATGTCGATAAATGGTGATGTAATAGCGGGAAAAGTGGTAAGTCAACTGTATGACACATATTTGTGGTCAAAACAGTTTCATAACGTGTACGCACATACGATGGCACATCGGGATAACATACACGTTTAAATACAATATAAAGTCACATAATGTGCAATAAAGAAAAAACAAACAATTAAAAAATCAATTCAATACATAATGATACGATCAATAAGTTTTTTTCTAAAGTTCACAGGAAATTAAGTTTGTTAAGCTATTGAATACTAATATTTTAAAGCTTTGATAATATTTTCAAAAGTTGCAAAATCGATTATTAGATCATTGTTCAAACACCGGAGAGAACCCTCCATTCATACTGATAAAAGAAGTATTTTGGTGGGAAAATAACCTCAACAAACGCTTCACGTGGTTTGAAAAAACATTCTTTCACGCGAGACTGAACGAGATTTGCTGATATATAACAGATATAGCGTTTGCCCGGATTACCTTGCACATACAGGTAAGAAAGATAAAAATTGTCTCAATGTTTATTATTTTGTATGTTATCAACTTTGATAACAATTCTCCATATATGTGACTGCATATCGTGTACATGTTAATGTGTATAGATATATTGTCATAAACGCATGCTTACTAGGTTTTTACGGTGTTTTACTGTTGTTCCACATGTACACGTTTTTACAGCCTATTTTTCACGGCTAAGATCAGGTAACATCCCGTATTGTTCGGGTCAAGTTCAATCAAACAATCGAGCTGACCTTGATAAAAACAAATCCATATTACAGTTATATGTCCTCCGTGCATATATATAATACATCATATATAAACGGAGTGTACATGCAGTAGACTAGTTAAATGTGAATTTGTAGAAACTAAAAAAAAATATATATGAATATTTCAGTTATGTAATAATTTGTTAAACCGTTAAGGCGTTATTTGTAACTACACGGTCAAGATTTGCCGTGTAAACTGGTCAGTAACTGGTTTTTAACATAACCATTTTCATATCCATCATCGCTTATCAGCTTACTTTACGATTGTAAGCAAATATCTACAGTTATTGCATCGGATAGTTTTATTTCAAGTCAGCAAGATCTATGATATTCTATGGTTGAACTCTCTTATGAGATCTTGTAATGTATGATGTATATGTTTTTATGTATGATATATGCACTCGTGCATGATCACTTATGAGTGATGAAGTAAATGTACTCGTCATTACGTCATTGGTTCGTAAACCTAGCAACCCCAGATAAACCGATAATCTGATTAGAATTAGCGTGACTGATAGGGGGTCACTGGCTTTGATCAAATCTCCTATAAACTTATTAATTTTGTATTTTAATGAAACTTATATATAATTAAAGAAAATAAAATTTTGCTTAAAATGGTTTTTTTAAAACGTGAAAATATATTTAAAATAAGAAAAAATATCCCAGTTAAACTTCAAGTGTATGTCTTTTTCCTCCCCCGCGAGGTCGGTATCTCGGAGGGTCTTTAAAAATATCTTGTTTTAAAATATGCTCATGGATAAAGTCGGTTAAAAAAAATATCACGTGATCTAATTTAAATAAAAATTAATTCTTTCCGGTTTGTTTTTGAACCTTTTTTTGCGAAAAATTTTTTTAAATATCTTTTCCCTCAACCCTTTTGTTCGTCAAATAAGGTAATTACATCGATTCAAAATGTTTAAAAAAATTAAATTTAAGACTTTTTATGTGAATTTTAAAAACGTGGGGGAAAAAGCCCGTCCATTTAATTTAATTAAAGGTCACGGGACCTAGCGGTGATCAGAGGGGAAAGGTGCCGCCCTTTTGGGTGATATTGAATAAGGCGAAAACAATCGAGAACAAATCCATATATAGCCCTTACAAAACCGATATTAGGTACAAATAATGGTTGTTATTCTTTTTAAACAATATATTTAATCATTCTAAATATGTTTTTATATACTGCAAAGTATTTAAAAGAAAATATGCCCGTTTTAAAAATTGACCTAGATTGACCCGAAACGTGAACATGTATTTTTTTTTTGTAAACAAAAAAATTATACAAACATTGTCATTTATTAATCGGTTTTTTCTGTTTGAAATTTATAATTTTATATCAGAAAAAACGTAGGAATATATTTAAATTAGGATTTGAAACTTGAGTTTCTTAAAAGAATGAACATTTTAGTCATTTATCAGTACATGTATATAGGATAATTGAATAGAGGACACTGCTGGAAATGTGTTGTTTTTGGTTTTTAATATTCAAATCAGCTACTGATGACCTAGACAACAAAGATATAAATAAACACATTAAGTAAGATATAAAATGAATGTTTTTTTCAAATAAACCATTTAATAAAACATTAAAATAATGCAAGCACTATTTGCCCTGAAGTGAAGATGATTTCCGTCTTGGCGATTATGTAGCCATTGCGTACCAGGATGCCTGGTATCCTGGTTGTGTAGAAAAGGTTGAGAAGGATGTAGCCACCGTTAACTTCATGGCCCCATGTCGCATGGCTGGAGTGTTTACTTGGCCAGCTAGAAAGGACACCCAGGAAGTCAACAGGACATTCATTTTGTGTTGCGGATTAGTTCCAGAAGCCAGAAACTCGGGAAGACAGTGGTTTTTTAAGGAACACAGTGACCTTGAAATAAAATATTTAGGTTTTAAGGATCAGTTTTTTTAACTGAAATTTAAGTAAACATTGTGTCCTAACATTTGTAATGACTATTACAAAATCAAGAAAACTGTGATGCTTTGACTGGACTTGTATCATTTTGTTCACATGGACTGTTTATTTTGAAAATGAAACAATCAATAAGTCAATAGTTCTTAAAATATTACATGATGAGGGATTGAAAACTGTTGCCATCTTAGCCAAATGTGAACTGTTTATTGTTATTTATAACTGTTATAATGTATTTAATATAATTTATTTTATTTTATCATCTTGTAGCATATTATTAAAAAGAAAATCATGATGAAATATGGGTTTTACCATTTGAATAAATTTTGAAAAAAAATGTTGGATTTTTTTGTGTGAAAATAAGGTGTTTTAAGGTCAGGATGAAAAGATACCAAAAAATAGACTTCAAAAATGAAAAGAGCAGGAAAAAATACAAAAGATGACCAAGTTTCATGCAAATATCTAAATATTTGAAAAAATTATAAAAGAAAAACTAACGAATCGAACTATATAAACATATAAGAGTAAAAATTCTAAAAAGTCGACAAAATTTTATGACTTTAAAAGATCATAACTTTTTTATTTTTATTAGTAGAGATAAATTGAAAATTCAAACTGTTCTGTAATGGTCTCACTTAGATCTTTAATGTTAACATAATTGCATATACATATATATTACTTTAATAAATGGTCTGGGGTTGCTAGTAAACCTCTGCTTTTTTCTAGATACAGCATTTTAAGAAGAATGTTTAGGCTTTTTATACGAAGATAACATTTGTAAAACACAAAATATGACATAGGTTGGTTTATACGAAAATACATTTGTAAACCAGAAAACAAGTCATAAATTTGGTTAAGGGCGAACCGTCTGAACGAGTTTGTAAATATAAAACATGTGCAGATTGTAAGCGGATATATGAAGCTCTTATGGAGCATTATTACAGATTACAAGTAATGTAGTGCAATCGAACTGTTGACATATATATAAATGTTGGTGAACTTGGTTTGAAATATGAAAACGTTAATTAATGCGAATTTTATTAAAGCTTGAACCAGTGCACATGACCACTGACCAGTGTATAACAAGATAGAATATTTGTATATTCGTTTATTTTATTAAATCCAGCCATCAATGGACAAAGCAAAAATAACATTCTGGTCTCGAAAATTCTATGTAAATTGGGGGCGGTCAGTTTTCGTTGTAATTGAAGGACAGGGCGTCCCTGGCGTTGAAATATGCATTTCAGCCTATAGTCGTGCACTTATTGCGGTGTTCCTTAAATTCATACAAAACAATATGGGCCAGGAATGTATCTATATCGATTATATATACACCAGATTACAATCATCCAGCAGCAGACACTTTACAGCCATTCTTCTTACGAAACCAGGCGAAATTTAATTAAATATTTATTATTACGTGATATTCTGTTCTTAACGCATGCTTCGTAAACATACACCAAACTGATATTGAAACGGGCACGTTCTGTTTTTCTTCTTCTTTTTCATCCAATACAGATTCGGCAGAAGTCGTCATTTTCCGTATGTTATGTATATTTTTAAAAGAAGTTTAGCCGAAAAGATTTTTGTGGCTCACGATCTTATCGGCGCTTATTATATAAGTCTCCCTTTAAAATACGGAAATTACCGAAATTCACCAATTTTTTTACGATTTTATTACGAACTCGATTCCCTTAATCCATAGTGTCAGAATATGATTTTTCGTATTTTTCGTATGTGTTTATCACATGTGCGTGCATGCGTGCGTTTCTCTAATTGTTAATTTGTGACGAGTTCGCCAAGCATGTCCTGATATCATACCGGTGTTCAACCGATCTCGCTTCCATTTCTAAAGATCTTACTTTTAGTACATTTAAAACGATATTTTTTACAAGGCAATTTGTAAACGATCCATTACAAAACATGTAATTTTAAATACAATACACACCGGTACTGTTTAAATTTTAATCGTCTTTGAATATTTATTTTTTCTATATTTATACAATGTACAAAATATTTTGATAACTAGTTCAGATTTCTTCAACAAGCACTGCCTTTGATCACAAAGTATAAATACATGTATTATTTATGTAAAATCAGACAAATAAAAAATGTCAGTAAATTTTATGCGTGTATGATTTAAAAACAATAGCACGAAAGACAATGTTAATTTTGCACAGTACAACGTCTGTCTATCATAACTACATATAATATAGTATGCAAACCGGTGGTTTGCCTTCAGGTTTTCAATCCCAAAATCCCAACCAAAACAGTTGCAAATTAAATGCAACAATTAATGCGAACGCCGGGCAATTTAATTTTATACGAATTCGTGCCATATCATGTATGAATGCAAGTTATCTATATAAATTATGTAAATGATTTTACTATGCATATAATTATTTCATGAAAACTAAACAAGTGATAAAAAGAGACCCAAATATTATGTTAACAAACCAAGATGAATAAATCATAGGTAGATAAAATAATGTTAATGTGCGTTTATGATTCACGTGAGGTGAAAGTGTCACTTTATTTGTTATTATTTATATGCGGCATTCATAATGCCCAGTTGTTAAACTTAGTACTCGTGCGCCCCTGAACAGTTGAATGATAACATAATTATTGTACAGCGCTGTTTGTATTGGGTCGTCCATCTTGTCTACGTAACAACGTACCGTTTCACGTGCGACGTCAACTTTTTAAAATAGAGAAGCTTTTCATGCATGATATACGCAACTGGTACATATGAACATGTGAACATGTGACCTTGTTTTTAAGAAACTCTTCTTATTGCTCTTCAATTTGTATGCTTTAAGATATAAACAATTCATAAGATGAGTTTTTTATTTAAGATGTTTGTATATGTGTTCCGTGTAGTTGGTTTTGGCATAAGGTTGTAATAACGGAAGGAAATTAAAAGTTGAATGTGAAAAATTACCAGCGAAATATTGTCGGGAAGGATCGGAAAATGAGATGATTTATCTTAAATAATGACAAGGCATTTCCTGACGCCAATGAAATCAATTCTGCAGATTTTTGGCCGCCAAATGGTCAATACCGTTAAAGTAAAGATGTCTGGTTAAGAGAAAATTTTGCATTTGTATGATCAAAATTTCTTCCTCAAATTCAAGTTTTATTTTATTTTGCTATAACAATATTTGCAGACGACACCTCACTTAACAGTCAGATCACATCAACATATTCTTCATATTCTTGAATTATTTTATTACTGTATTTTTATCAAGGTTGCAGACGACTAAATTTTTATTTTTAGTGTTCAGACGACTACTCTTACGCATTTTAACACTTAAGCATGCCTCGTTTAGAAGATTTGTACCTCATTATATTCAATCAAGCGAACTGTCCCTTAATTCATCACTGACAAAATATGATTATTACAGCGTTCTTGACATTTTGAAGTACACTTTTTTCTGGTAATTTCTTTGATTTTTTTCCCACATGTAATGCTGCTATTGATTTGACATTTAAAAATACGCATCTAACAGCCTTTTCTGCTGCAGTTTTATGTTCTCTATACATACATCTTAATATTCAGTATATAACGACGTGGAATATAGTCTACGGATCCCCTTTTTTTCCTACATCGATATTCTGTAATTCTCTTGATATATTAAGATGTTTTCTAAAGAGTGAGAAATATGTAGAAACGTGCAGAACTGTGTCGGTTATCTGAGAGAAGTTTTGTAACGGAATTCGCTGTTTTTTAGTCAATCAATCGATCACCACTCAGTGAAATGGTGGTGCTGATCAAGTGATATTGAACATTACGTGTGTGGGTGCGTGCGAACTTTATCAGAATTAAATTGGAATCGGTTGTGTTTAAAGGTAAATTAAATATTTTTTATCTCTTGTTTATTTTGGCGATTATTTTCTGAGCTTGAAACTAATATAGTTTGGAAATGCGAATATTTCGATCTGCTTACATGGGGATGGGTGTGTGGTCTGGTCTTATATGACCTGGAGGCTGGGTACCAGTACTCGTAGCCTGTCAATTTAAATAAATTATTATTAGAAGCAGACGATAATTGAAAAGCCTAAATATTTGACATATTTACGAGACTGTTTCTTATATATGTTGTGTTAAATTATTGCGTGTTAACATATTTTCCTTTACTCGAAGAATCTATACAATACAATATGTGCATAATTCCAGTGTTAAGAAGGTAAGAAGCCTTGTGAAGATGTTAAGAGTGTATAATTACTGCTCACATGAGTTAGATAGGATGTTCTTGTCAGAGTGAATTATCTGTCTTGGTGGGGAGTGGGGGGGGGGGGGGGGGGGGGGGGGGGGGGGAGGGTAACGTTATGGTACAATAAATCATGATATATCCAAGGTCACGTGTACACCGTAAAACAATATATTAGGTTAATGGCGAATTAGTGTAAACACTAGTATTTATATTGTGCGGTTGCATAGAGGTTACAATCATCCGAAATGTCAGACATTTGAATATACAACATGGCCAGGTTTAAAGGCCACTCTCGAAATGACTGTTGCATATACTTTTATATTTGTCTAAAAATCTTCTGTATGTACACACATTTTAGTCTATCGCTTAGATCAATAAGGACTAAAGGATAGCATCAGATATGTAATCCAGGAGTCGTAGGTGTGATCCTCGGAACAAGGCGAAATTTCCCCATGACAACTGATCTCGGACAATGAGTCAAACGGTCATTTGTCTAATATCTCTGATTTAGAAAACTAGCCTGCCACTTGTAGAGAACTTTATATTAACTGCTTAGTTATCCAGTACAGCCGACTAGGTGATACATTATCAAATATTTGTTAAAATCGGCTTGAAACCAGATAGTGAGATCAATAAACAAATCTCTTAAATTAACGTTTCTATTAAGTCAACTACAATGAAATAAGTTATGTTTCTTCATTAATAACACGGAGGCTTTATATTATTCATATGTAAATGTTAAAATGACAACGCACTTCATCATATTGTCGTCTGCTTTATAACGCTAACGTGCACTTTTCTAGTAATTTTGCCGCGTTGACCGCATTTTTAATAGTTTATTTCGTAATAAGTGATTTCTTAAATTGTAGTTTTATATCCGGGGTTCTTTTGCTTACATGCATTTCTGTGATAATTATAATTTATATTGAAGGATCTTAAAAGTACAAGTTTTGCATTTTAAAAAATAGACGCAGTAACCTCCCATGATCAGTCTGGGCTTAGGCTTATTAATTTAAAAATTGAGATTATCATTACAAATATAGACGTCGGACAATGAAAAGTTATTTCGCTAAGTAGAGATTAGTCTATGAATGAAATATGACCAAACTATTAATCTCTACGGATTAATTACATAATAAGGTCAAGGACGCACATTCTTATCATTTTAACGCTTTCATTTTGAAGGTTTTATCACGCTGTTTTCATTTAAGATTTTTTTCTGAAATCCTTAATGATATTTGTGACACAATAACAATGCATTGCCTGTCACTGTTTTGACGTTTTATTAGATCAGAATAAGATAAAACGATTTATTGACCAATCCCGAGGCTGTATTCATTGCCGTAAATTTGCCCCCACTTCATTTGCTTGTAAGTAAACCAGTATAAAGATCTATTTCGAATTCCGGTACTTTTCTCTGCAAATAATATAGCTAAAACTTTTTCCATAAAACAGCTGGTCATTCATAATAACTTTCCGCTGAAAAAAAGATTCGAACCCGTTTTAGAATTTGTAATATATATTCGTTTATTAACGATTAAATAGAAGTTTGACCAGATGGAGAGAATTAGTTAAATGATTATCTTTAAAAATGTCCATTAATATATATCATGTCTATATTGTGCAATTTATATTATTTGGGACCGTCCGGTTAGCTCAGCTTTGGACTGTGAATCGGGCGGTCCGGTTTCGATTCCCGAACGGTGCATATCACGTTCGTTGTGATTGATCATGAAATCATTTCTACGGTCATCCGCACTATACATCTGCTCTTGCATGTACAGGAGTAATCAGTTCCTTGTGAAAGTGTAGGCAACTAATAGACAACCTGCCCAGGAACGATTCGCACGCTGAACTGTGCTCTTGTAAATTCGTTGTGGCTTACTGCTGTGCTACGGAGTGAAAACTACCAACATCACCATCATATTTATATTATTTTTATGATTCCTTACCCCAACATTTTACGTTGTAATTTAAGTAAACGTTTACAAAAATCAGATATACGCGCAGGATTGTAAAAGCTAAGTTAGCCCATTTGGGAAGACAATTTTCTCGGATGAATTCTGGGATTGATTAAAGCAATAAAATGTAGACGGTTTTCGAAGCAAGTTATTGTATTTTGTTGCTTAATTTGTAGGAATAAACTTACGATCGTTTTGCTACAGAGAGGGGACTATTTCTTTTTCTGGAAGAACTTTCACCAGACATTTTTGGCATTTGATCAACCAGTGTACAACAGTAGAATTGATTACGTCATACGACCGGCAGTTTTATTCTAGCCATTTTGTATATTAATAAATTCTCCCTTCTCCGTCAGTTTTCAATATCCAGGAATGTTTTCTTTTCATTATCTTACAAAATTGAAATTCACCATCCGCGTTAATATGTGTGAATGAAATTTGACATGACTGTATCATTTATGCATGAAAATATAAAGCGAAAGTTAGGATACTCTATTCTAAGTGTGTACATGTACTTTTTTTTTATAAAGTTGATATTATACCAAGCGACCCATTCTGCTTGAATAAGTGATGGGATTTAATATTAAATCACTTGTAATATCCAAATAAAACATTTCCTTGTATCAAAACCCATATAACCGTGTTAAAGTAACGAAACTTGCAGTCATCGATCTTTCTTTCAAAAAGGGGAGACAATTCTAAACGGCAATATTTTTTTAAACAGGAATTTTATTATGATCTTAAACGAGATCCTTAACTTTGATGTAAATGTCCGCAAGACACTTCCGTCTTTTAAAATTGACAATTGATTTAAGCAGAATTTAGTTCCGGAGATCTCAATGGATCTGAAGTGAGATAACGCGCGTCTTATCCGAACCTAAATCACAAATGTAAATATGTCAACTTAGTTAGCGTCTGTTTCAAATGTTAAACTGTTTTTTCGTGTGCCCTGGAGCGTGACAAGTTGACACAAACTGTTTATCATTTGCAAAAAGTTTTCATTCAAAGTTCATTGTAACGGCAGAAACTGTGGAGTAATTTAAGTAGACAAAGCAGGGGATGATAAGGAAAAGCTTCTTAAAAGGTACGTTTATTTTTACATCCACGAAATAAAATTGTTCGTCTACCTTATTTACGAGATCAATAAATTTGCATATCTCGAGCGGTAAACGTTTTAATATACACAATTTATAGTATAGCGATGTTTATTATTAAACTCAAGGTCACCTTGAATATAGAGTATATACATGTACATGATTTCAAAATACGGTATTATTTAAAATTTTCTTTCTGTTGGCTCAGTGGGGCAAGCTTTTATTTCAGTTTACGGATAATTTGATTAATAAAGCTTTGTTATATATTATGTAAAATAGTATTGAATCAGCAATTTGTTTAGATGTCATGAATATATCTAAATAAAGATATAACAATCCGGTCATGCTATGCTATGCAAAACAGTAATGCAATTTTCTACAGTAGATCTAGGGGAAACGTCTCCTAAATTTTTTGTATTAAGGCTAGATCGCGTTCGTTTAATTAATGTATATTATTTGTCACGCACACGAAATCCGTCATAAGAATATTGTGATAACAGTTTCAACATGTACATTTTTCACCACTTCAGAGTCAACAATTCTGTTTGACCTTGAGAAAGTTTACTTTATGATATTTGTAGTATTAAAAGTGTTTCGAAATAATTAATTTATAACCCATTGAACCAGTGTTTTCCTGATACACTAAAGTTAGACTTGACGTTATCTTTGAGAGACTTATCAGCTAATGCGTCACTTGAACTAGTTGATTTACAGCGTCCGTGTTGAAATTTACAAATATGATTATTTTCCTAAGTTTTAAAGACATAAGCAATATTATTTTCGGTCAGCTAAACGCTTTATCTTAGGACTGAAATTGACGAAGTTCGCTTTTTTCCTGTTCTTCTAAATGTCAAAGAACCTTCGACGTGACCAAGATGAATTTAATCTTGGCCTTTTAGAAAAAGTTGATGTACGGAGATTGACTAAATTAGAAGTTAAATTACTAGTATATGAAGAACGATATTGAATTCATAAACGGTTTATTTCAACAATGGTTGAACAATTTTGCACCAGTACTTTATAGTTGTTTTACAGGAAACAGGTGTTTTAAATTTTGTTTCATACATGCAGCCTTGACTTCATTTTTGAGAGCTGTTCAATGTAAATATTTACAGTTTGATTTCAGAATTAAATTGCTGGCACGCTAAAACCAACATTCACTTCCCCCGTCTGTTTGTTATAAATTATGAAACATTTAAAGCAAACGTTTCTTTTCCTCTTTTTCCGTTTCTTTGGTATAAGTTTTGGTGTTTGCAGTTGACAAAAAACAGCTTTCTTATAATAAGTTATTGATTCTACACCAATTAAAACCTGATTTAATTTTTAAGTAACTGACCTCCCCCCTTATAATATTTCATATGATATACCAAGGACGAATAGGGTCTTTCAAATGACACAGAATAGGGGCAAAGAGACGTTGACAAAATTCATGTATCGCAATGAAAAGTGTTTAAAACTTTAGTGCTGTTCCTACAAAGCTACTTGGGGGGGGGGGGGGGGGGCGATTATTGGAAATATGAACGTGTTTTCTTCGATCTTGCATTCAGGGGAAATATTTACAAGATACGTCAGCATTGCAATGTTTAAGAATCCAGTCTTAAAGTTCGACTTAAGGGAAGTTCGACTTAGGAGAAGTTCGACTTATTTATGAATCGATGGTTTCCGAAATGAAATCGATTACTGCCTTCAACTTAAAAATAGCTTATGTAACAATTTTTATTTATAATAAGCAGGAACTGACTGCCAGAAATAATAAATATCTATACACGTCATTTTTTTCCTTGATTTGATTCATTTTTAATTCGTTGGAGGAACAAAATGTCACGGTATTTCAGATACGTTGTATGTTACCAGATGTTTTACACGTGTTTTACACGTGTTTTATTGAACTAAGTAATGCTGTAGTGCTATGTATGTTTTTAATTTGTTGTAGATACTTTGACGGTTAAATTATGTAAAAAAAATCAGTTAAATGGCGAAATAGGTGCGTTCTTATGATCTTCAAATGCGTTTTAAATCGTGAAATGCATTTTGGAAGCTTTCTGAATAGAATATAATTATTCTTTCAATAACTGTGAAATAGAATAGAATTCTTCTTTCAATAACTTTGGAATAAAAACAACAAACAAAAAATCACGTGGTATTTTTTTCAAGGACAAGTTATCAGAAATTCTGATAAGGAATCGTGATTTTCAAAAATGTTCAATTTGCAATCTTCTTACTTTGCATCACGTTGTCAGCGAGATTTTTTTTTCTTTGGCTACCGTTCAGCTCGGGAAATAAATATTGGCTTCTATAATGTAATATTCTTATTAAGCAGCCATCGATTTTGTTAGGATATAGGAACCATGTTATAGAAAGTTGCGAGATTTAATAACATGTTTATGTCCAAAAATCTGTTATTACTTGGTTTTCTCCGTTGTTTATTGAATACTGTATGTATTCTGACTGTCGGTTATTACTCCGTGATAATTAAATGATTAAGCTAGACTTACCTGTAAGGTGAAGGTTAATCATGATTTCATCCACATAAAACTCACTAAGGGCTCACACAGAGAGAAGACGCAGCTATCAGCAGCCAGTGGTCATATTTTAGAGTAAGTAATGCCGAATAATATCGCAAAAATATCAGTTTAAACGGGGAGGTAGCGGGTTGGGTGTGTGAGCCCTTAGTGAGTTTTATGTGGATGAAATCATGATTAACCTTCACCTTACAGGTAAGTCTAGCTTAATCATTTAATTTCATCCTACATATAAACTCACTAATGGGCCCCACAGAGATTTTAGAGTCCTTTTTGCGATATTTTGGAAAGGACATTACGTGCCATCCAACTCCATAGTAAATATTTATCTTTCATGTTATTATGAAGAACAACGATTTAATTTCAAGACATAAAGGTCTTTTTGTATTCTGCAATTCGGTAAAATCATTTTTACAGAATATAAATGCCATGCACAACTATATAGAAAGTAATTAAATATAGCTATAATTATTATTATCACTACAGTTTTTTTTTTTTCCCTTATTATACACTCTAATTAGCAATATCTATGATAGCCTGCATAGATTTTCCATTGGTATTTGATACTGGTTTATCATAATATTTAGCGATTGTCTTAGCATTGCTCCATTTATCGTCTGTAACGGGACTCCACGCATGTGTGCGATTGTAGACGCAGCGGCGCGCGTGCTATGTGGTTTGAATGATTTATGCACCCCAGCTTTGTGCATAATTAGCTTAATCCAGCGACAAATTGTTTGTTTTGAATCGGCCCCATGAGGCTTGACCGTTGATATCAGTAATTTATTGGTATTTCTGAGGTCTTTCGTTCTCTGTAAATACTCACTAATGACGCTGACAATACACAAGCGTTTATCTGATTTAAAACTGTCAAACAAAAAGGGTGTCTGATGCCGACCAGGTTTCGATCTTTTAATAAATGTGGAGTGTTTTATTATCAATCTTTCGTCTGAAATATTAATGTCTTCCAAACAAATGAGAATGGAGTGTTTGACACCCGCTGAGCTGACAACAATAAAAACAACATGCTTAATTTTCCAGCCAAAAATAATAATGTATCATTTTCTGTTTTTTGATAAAAAATCTAAAAATGTTCGCACATCCCATATCTCTTTATATCTCGGAAGTGCCGGCCTTGTGTTAAATACACCTTTCATGAACCGTGATATCAGGTTAATATTATTGCTGAAATCTACGTTTGAAGTTATCTTAACAAACCCACAAATTGCTGATCTGGCAATACCAATCGCACTGTAGGTTATCCCTTTTGATATAGGTGAGACAACAATGCTATCACTGTTGCTACAAGGGGGTTTAAAGGGATCGTGTTTCCCTTCACAGAAATGAAACCATTGTTTAAGATATGTTTGATACTGTTTCCTGGTTGTTCTCCGCCACGAATTAATGATAATCTGCTGAGCTTCATTTGAAATCCCTCTATCTTCAAGCGCTTTCCTGATAGGGAAAAAGCGCCAGCCTCATCTTTTTTAATGGGTGTTTCTTTCCCGGTCGATGGCACAACGTAAGGATGTCCTGAGGGTGCTGAAAGTAGAAGGCATGGTGCAACAATAAGTTGTATTAATGTCGGCCACCATGTCTGTGCAGGCCATATTGGTGCTACTAAACACAGTAGATCTGTTTGATCTATTTCTACTTTTTGCAGGACCCTGCCTATTACACTGAAAGGTGGAAAACAATAATAACAATTATCATGCCATGATAATGAAAAAGCGTCTATAGCAAAAGCATTTGGGTCAGGTTGTCTTGAAACATACGTCGGAAACTTGTTATTTAAGCGAGATGCAAATAAATCTATATTTTAAGGACGGGAAAGACCGACAAATTGCTGTGAACATCTCAGGTGATATACTCCATTCTAAATCTTCATTTCCAGTACGACTCAGTTTGTCTGCCGTGCGGTTCAATGACCCCGATACATGATGTGCTGACAACAAAATGTTTCTTTGAATACACCAATGCCAGATATCGCGTGCAATTTTAATTCAATGAATCTATTCTTCCCCCCGTAATTATTTATGTATGATACACTCGTAGTGTTATCCATATAAAGTTTTATATAGATATTTCTGTTGTGTTTAAAAAGCGACAATAGCCCAACTTGACACGCTTTTAATTCTAACACATTGATATGTTGATTTTGTTCTTCCGCCGACCAAAAACCATTTGTTCGTCTCATACGCGCCGCATATGTCCCGGAGAATCAGTAAACATAATGTTATTCGGGTCAGGCGATGTAATACTTTTGAAACATGAATGTATATGAGTAATCCACCATCGCAAATTTTCCAAAATATCTGGCGTGATTGTAAAAAAAAAACTATTAAAATTACCCTTATTGGTTTTTCAGTTCCCTTTCCTTATGTCGTTCTAAAGGTTTTTATGTACAACGGAGCATGCATAACCCCCGGTGATGCTGCAACCAGTTTTCCAATAATCTTTGAAAATTTTTGAAATTGTTATTCGCCGGCATGTTATTATGTTATTGCAAAGCTCTGTGATATCATCACATTTTCCTTTGTTAATCTTATTGTCATTGTTTTAGAGCACAGCACAAATCCCAAAAATACAATCTTTTTCGACGGAACCAGGACAGATTTACCCATTGAAATTGTGAATCCTAACTTGTCTAATAAATCAATTGTTTCGCTGATATTTCGAGCACAGGCGGAGTAAACATGCGTCGTCGATGTAAATTGAACTTAAATGACCCGCGCTCTTAAATGAGAAAAAACTGGCTTCATCAGTTTAGTGAATATCATAGGGCTTTTTTGCAAATCCCATCACAAGCGCTGTAAATTGATATTTTACACCTTCGAAAAAGAAACGAAAATATCGTCTGTCCCGTTTCGTATATAGGGTATAGTGTAAAAAAGCATCAGAAATGTCGCCCTTGCCGAAATAACAATTTTTCCTCATTGCTGTGGTCACTGACCCCAAAGTTTCCATTTTAAAATGTATTTTGCTGACGTAGTTGCTATTGAAAGATTTTAAATTCAAAATAATTCTAATCCGTCCGTCTGATTTTGGTCTTGTGAATATATTCGAAATGTATTCTCCGTCCAAGTTTTCGTCTGCAAGTTCTAGTATTCCTTGATTTAAAAAACGTGTAATTTCAAACTGTATTGCTTGTTTTTCGTTTTCTTTAAAATTAAATGGTTTTGGAATTTTATACTGAAAAGGAGTTGCTGACAGCTGTACCCGATAACCGTCTACAGTTTCTAGTATCCATTTTATCTTTGGTTATTTTTCTCCACTCATTCAACGCCATTCTGGTCTTCCCCGCCGAAATTGAGTGAAGTATTTATAATGGTAGAGGAATATTTCATATTATGATTACTTACTTCGGATATTATTTTTTCTGTGCTCTTGATTGGAAAGTATTCTTTTTCTGCTGTTTTGTTCTGTAATTGTGATTTTGACGTCGTCGCTGTAGATTGAAATTCATGTTGCCCTGTGAATTGAGTGCATGTTTCCGTTTGTGCTGAGGTACCAGGGTCGCCATGCCCTGGCGTTTCCCTAAAAAAGAACGCCTGGAAGTACATGTAAGTTGCTGCTTATTGTCCCTTAACTTTTTAAGTTCTTCATCTACTTTATCGCCAAACAGATGAGTGGCAGATTGGTTTGCTGAACAAATTGGCCTATAAAGCGGGAGAAGTTCTTTCTTTATTTTTCCTGTCACGTCTCATCTGAGAAGTAGTGACAAAAGCATTGGTTAACAGTTTGAAAGTATCCCCAATCAACACTTTCATTTTTGGTCGTCCATCTGTCTTTAACTCATCCATGGTCTTCAATACCGGTACCAAAGCAGACGAAAAAATTTTTTGTGTCCTCTGCAACAGAAAATCCTGTGCTTTGACTTGAGATGGCAACTGTCGCCACAACTGCTCATTCACCAAAGGTACTTGTAGAAATTCTACATTGTTAGGCCTCTTGTGTGTGTCCAAAAGGTTCCTTTATTTTTCCTTCTTTTTGGTTGTACCTGCAAAGCTTTATTGCTCAAAGTGGCTAGTTTGTCACTTATCGCCGCTCCTGTTTCTGAGGCATCCTCGAAGAATCCACCATGCAGAATTCATCATCATCAATCATCATTTCCGTCGGTGACCCCAGATTCGGTGAAAAAATCTCCCACGCTTTCGTCATCTGAGCCTGAATCATCCCTCGTGCAAAAACGTTTTCGAAAGTTGATGTTTCTTCGCAGGTAACTGCAGTTCTTTTCAAAGAATTAACGTCAGACCTCATTTCAGTCAGAGAATCCGTTAAACCTTTTATTGCATTTTGGATGTCTTCTAACTGACTAGAAGATCCTGCAAGTGTCCCGAATTTTCAAATATATTGGGAATATTGGACTGGTTGTTTCCGACCTCTTGATCGTCGGCCATTGATCCTAAAAAGGTTTTTTAAACATTTCTAGCATGCAGTCCATTTAAGCAATAAAATGAAGTAGAAACATATATAAACGATTAGAATTTTAATCGCAGTCAGGCGTAAATAACGCCGTCAAAATAGATATCTACATAAATCATTAATTCGTCCCTCTGTGATATGCAAGACGCCTGATTTTTTTTTTTTTTATTTTTTTTTTTTTTATTTATTTATTATTATTATTATTATTATTATATTATTATTATTATTATTATTATTAATGTCATGTTGTATGAACACGCCCTATTGCAAACAAATATATAATTTGTCTGTAATGTTCAGACCATTTAGCTTTTCCATGGTGTTTGGATAAGCATAATTACGAACAAATGTATCTTTTGTCTGTTTGGTGTTCAGACAGTTTTAGCTTTTCCATGGTGTTTGGATAAGCATAATTACGAAAAAATGTATCTTTTGTCTGTGGTGTTCAGACAGTTTTAGCTTTTCCATCGGTGTTTGGATTAAGCATGATTCATTACGAACAAATGAGTCTTTTTGTCTGTGGTGTTCAGACATTTTTAGCTTTTTCCATGGTGTTTGGATAAGCATGATTTCATTACGAACAAATGAGTCTTTTGTCTGTGGTGTTCAGGACAATTTTTGCTTTTCCATGGTGTTTGGATAAGCAATGATTACGAACACTGTATCTTGTTTTGCCTGTGGTGTGTTCAGACATTTTTTTTTCGTATTTTGGCAGCAGTGTTCAGACAAAATTGGCTAATAAATATTGTTGTTAAAAATGTATATCTACAAATGTATATATTGTCTGTGGTGTTCAGACATCAAACATATACGAGTTTCTTTTTTTTTTTTTTTTTTTTTTACACAAAAGGTAAACGATTTTAAGTATAAACTTAAATAAATATATACAAATAAATTAAACATACCTCCTATCACACTTTTCTTAAACTGCTTTAATTAATATCCACAAATGAAACACTTTTAGTCCTAAAATAATTACAAACTATAATAATTTAACCTTGTGAAAAATACGACAGGCTTTACTTTAATTAAGAACAATTATACGTCTTGACCGTAGCTGCTAATGCCTCGTTATGACCACTGGCTGCTGATAGCTGCGTCTTCTCTCTGTGGGGCCCATTAGTGAGTTTATATGTAGGATGAAATATGATATACATGTAGTTAATGTCTAGACTTAAAGACCTATCTGGCCTAGTCTCTAACATGGTGAATATACACGATTAACTTAAAACTAGTTGCATTAATATATAATTACGTAGATGCATTTTTGCTTACACATTTCGTGGGAGGACAGGAACTGGGCTGTATTTGGGATAATTTTCATGCTTTTTTTAAAATTTTGGTTCGTGGGGTTTCATTAAAGGAACTCCGCTGTGGTCCAAAAGCCTTAAATCATAAAAATTGTATGTCTTACAATCAATTGGGTTATTTTATAGCGGAAAAATATGCAAATGTTATTAAGGATTGTACTCAGAAATAAATTGAAAATCCTGTATTTGTGCTATTCTTAACCTGCTTTAAGTGAAAAGCGTTGTAGCGCTTTCCAATTTGGGATAATTTTCCACAATATTACAAAAAAAACGGAGTGAGCGAAAGATTTGATATTTTGCACACAAGTAATCTTTAATTAATCAAAATAATGCAAATCGTATGCACGGCGTGTTTTGGAGATGTGCACAACTTGGACGAGTGATTAATCTTTTTGTAATGAATAAGCACTCACACACGACTTGTATGCAGTGTGAATGTTAACTGTTTTTTTCCTCCTTCAACTTTCAGTCGTGCATGAGTACTTGATATACTTGTAACCTTCAAGTTATTTTATACCTCAAATTACTTATATCATGCAAGTAAGAAACAAAAATTTATATTACAAAAAAAATCTGATGTACGGTGTACTTGTAGATTATTTATTTCAAAATGAGCTCGGAAAAAGCACGCAGGTGATTTATTTCAAAATACTTATGATTTATTTCACAAGTTATTCTCGAAAATGCGCACCTGTGATTTATTTCACAATGTACACCTAAGGTCGTGCATTTTGAAATATCGATATTAACTGGCCTACAAATACTTTTTGTGTCAAGATATAAAAATAAGCAGGTCTTTTTCGATTTACTGGACGTTTACTTATTACCACATCTGTGAACATTTCAAAATATAAAAGTACATTTAATTACATTGTCGACATGAATAATTGTTATTTTACTTCTTACTTACATTAAGCCGTCTGTTTTTGCCGGTCAAAACTATTGCCGGTCGAAACTATTGTTCCCTAAATGGCAGGGGAAGTAACTAGAATAATTTAATAGGACAATCGACAAAATTTTGTTCAGTAAAAATCTTATTTGCATAATTTGTAATTAGTGAAAGAGAATTTCTGATATGAGTGGGAGTGGATGTAAATTATGTTATGTTTCATTAATTGTATATGTCTCGTAGAAGGAATGTTTAGGGTCTGCAGACGATAATGTTTTAATCGCAGACGGCAATTTTAGTATCTGCCCACCGCAAATAAAACGTGTAGATGGTTTACCTAAGAAGAGGAAGAAGTTTGGGAAAAGCATCAGTTTCATAAATGGAACTAAATAAATACCAATGATTGTTTATATTGTTTATACAGGAATCGATGTTTTATTTTATGAAAATGTATATATAGATCTCTATATAATTTCAGGAAGCTTGACAGAATGACGATGTTACTGTTAGTTGGGTCACTGCTAGTGACGCTGTGTGCATCGGCATCCGTGCCTTCCAGTATGTATATTTTATGTGTTTCATTAATTGACTCATTGTATTGTTTTCATTTAATAAAATTACCCTTATATTTTTAAAAATCTTCAAATCTGTATATGCGAGTATTCAGCTTTTTCTTAGTAGCTGTGTCCATTTTAAATGTTTCAAAATGCTTAACTGTCATTTAGCAGACGACAATAGTCTGGTTAGACTGCACGCGCTTCCTGGATAATCTGTCTCTTACTGACGACCCAGTATTCCTGCAAGCGTTTCTTTACGTTTGATAATAATTTATCCCTTTGAAATAAACGGATATTCAACACAAAAAGAGATACAAATATAGTTTACTTACAGAAAATAAGATAAATACATTTCCTGTGGGGATCTTTTCGTTAATTTACAACAGTACTTTTCTGGAATTCTTCACAGACAAGACTTCGTGTCTATACTCGTATTTTCCGATAGTCTATGCTTTTCACAATGTCAGTCTCAATGAAAATTGTTTCTTGTAACAACAATTTTTGAATAAAGCAGTCCCTTTTCACAAGGCCGTTATTTCTTAAATTTCAGGCGAAATACTGATCGACGCAACCGTCACTTGTGGAACTACCAGAACCGTAGCAAAAGAAGGCACCTCTATCTTAATAGGCACCGGAAATTCCTCGTTCGCCGACTGTTCTTTCATTTTCACGGCTGACGGTGTACAAGGGTGTGCACCAACAGCCCTTTGTTACATGTTTGATATGTACGCCTTCTTTGCGAACCCTAAAGCTAGTCTATCAATTGAAAGTGGAACTGAAGTATTGGTTAGTTTCTTTTGTCCTTTTCTATTGCTGTTCTTTCAATGTAGCCGTTTATATTTTTTGTTTTGCACTTTTGACAACAGTTATAAAAAAAAAAACTTATTGTCATTATATTTATTCTCAACAGCTACTGTATGTTAATTCATCATGTTTGTGCGCCTGTCTGTTTTAATTTTATAACATTATTAAATTAAATTTAACCCATTGCAAGAAAAATAATCTTCACAAGAAATCCACTGACGAGATAAAATGCATTAACTGATTATATTGACCTCATGGCAATATACTAATAAATGTAATAAACTTTCATCTTATTTATATATTTTCTTTTACCTAATGTCAACAAGTCACTAGATACATATGTAGTTCCTCCCACAAGTTGCTACTTTCAGTAATTGTTATTCCCCAACCCCCTTCTTCCCTCATACATCAATTGATTTGATGACTGTGAAGGCATATTGTGTTTGTCTGTCTGTCTGTGCAAAAAGTTTAACCTTTTAATTGTAACATATTTCTTCTATAAGTAGTATAAACTTTCTGCTTTCACACGGCATAATGTCTGTCAGGGTAACTAAAACTGTTATTGTATTGGCATATTTTGAATTGCTAAGGTGTGGGGGGATAGGGGCATTGCGTTTTATAAACACATACTACATAATCTTACATTTATTTCACAGAAATATGATGATTCACTGAAAATACCACGTGGACCAGTATGCACAGAGCACCAGAAACTTACCGCCGTAATGACCGAGGAAGCCGGTTATGAATTTGACCCTCTTAAACCGGAAGAGGCCTATAGATTCAGACTGTCTGTTTACAACAGATGCGGCTCAAAAGGGCAGGTCAAAAATATAGAATTTGAGGAGGCTGTCAAAAAAGTTAGCGGTAAGGTCCATTTTTAGCTCGACTTTTCTATGAAAAGGGGAGCTATCCTACTCGCCCCGGCGTCGGCGTCGGCGTCGGCGTCGGCGTTGGCGTCACACCTTGGTTAAGTTTTTCGTACCACCCCACTTTATTTCAGAAGTATTACAAGTATGGCTTTGAAACTTACCATACTTGTTCACCATCATAACCTCCATCTACAGACAAGAGTACATAACTCTGTCAAGGTTTTTGACAGAATTATGGCCCTTTTTTGACTTAGAAAGTGTATTGAGCTTGGTTAAGTTTTTTGTACCACCTCACTTTATTTCAAAACCATTGGAGGTATTGCTTTGAAACTGACCATACTTGTTTACCATCACGACCTTCAACAACAGACAAGAGGACATAACTCTGTCAAGGTTTTTGACAGAATTATGCCCCTTTTTGACTTAGAAAATACATTGAATATGGGTAAAATCCACTTATTGCCTTAACCCTTTGAGATATTGCTTTGAAACTTTTAATGCTATTTCACATCATTACCCCCATCTGTACGCAAGAGAAGGTAACTCTGTCAAGGATTTGTTTTAAAAATTAAGGCCTTTTATCGACTTAGAATCTTGGTTAAGTTTTTTAGTACCAGTCCACTTTTTGACTGAACTGTTTGAGATATTAATTTGAAAGTTGGAATACTTGTTTACAATCATGATTCCCAAACATGTCCAGGAGAAGGTAATTCTGTCAAAGATTTTATTTGAATTATGGCCCTTAACTGTCAATGTTTTGTATTATAGGCAAGCACTAAAAAACTTAAAAAATCTAAAAAAATTCATTCCTATCCACTTGTTCACTTTACCATAAATTATGTCATAATAAAATAATTCTTCACTAAATATCTTAATGCTCATGGCCATTGTTCACTTTAAAAATACAGAGATTCTTGTATTGCCTTTTACTGCAAAAACTTTTTTTATTGGCAAGCAATAAAAAAGTCGAGCGCGCTGTCTTACGGACAGCTCTTGTTTATTTCCGGAAAATATTACATAAATAAACGTAATTAAAGAATTTTTTGCTGCGGTTATATGATAGGATTGGAGCACCACAATAAATACCGTATTCCGGTATATACCGGACAAGGCGCTTGAATGATAAAATTCTCAAATTTTGCATTTTCATGCAATGGAATGAACTTTTAAAGGTCTAATTCATCTCTTCACACCGATTAGTGTACGATAATAAAATGAAAAATGTAAAAACCGCCGAAAAAACACCATATTTGTCTATTTTGTGATCATGATTTCTGCAAGCGTCTAAAGGTTCTGCTCCAATCCTGTATCGAGTTAAATCCAATAGAAATATAGCAACTTACTTTTTTTGCAGGGTATCATCCGAAAGGAGAGAGAGAGGAACGTGAACATAACACATTTGTTACTGGAATCGTTCTCGGGTTCGGACTCGCCTGTATCTTCCTTGTAGTGCTGTTTGCTGGATACTGTTACACCAGGAACAGTCCCAACCGTCCACCCGGCAGAAGTGTTGGTATGCCTAAAGGTAAAGAAGATATTGCAATGACGAGTACTTCCGGTAAAATGTAAAATAAAAAAACGGACAGGTACGTAATTGCGTGTTTGATTACGCATGCGCCTGCCTACTAGATGCACCGGAAATGCTGATGGGAAGGAATTCTACGTATATACATGTTCAAATAGCTACTGACACTCAAAACGATGATTTTTTGAGGAATCTAAAAAATGATTATCAAATCGCATTAATGACTTTTATCAGTTTTTATTTCAATCTTGAAATTCAGTAAACATGCATTCTGGGTTGAAAATGGTTCTTATGACTTAATTTGAAATGGTTCTCTCAAAAATCATGAAAATGAGTTGGTATAAAGGTGGACGATAACTACAAAAAATAAGTCCAAAGAAATTTTGGTGTTTGGCGCTTCAATGTATTATAGGCTTTATATACATATACTGTTTTCGCAAACCTCGTTTTTAAAAAGGGAAGTTGACGTAAAGATCAGTAGTTCTACTCAGGTGCCCGCTCGTTGCCGGATAATAATGTGCACGAAGGGGCATCTGAGGTCTACCTTTTCCAATAAAAAGCTGACAAGTCGCCATATGACTTACACCTCCATGTGGGGCCTAAAAAAACGGGTTTTTTTCTTATATTTTAAACAATAACAAATTACGGGCTCTTGGTTCTTTATTTGCAAGAGTGCTATAAAAATGTCCATTTACCAAGAGGTTTTTTGAAAAAACAGGAACTTCAAAAAAAGAAAAGTATTTTAAAACATGTTATATTTATTAAACAATTAAATTTTAACACCACTTTGACTAAAATCAAGGACAGAGAAGAAGAAAGAACAAAATCCCGGAAATTTTAATTTGCTTTAACACGTTGCCATTTAAGGGACCGAATATTATCTTGGGAAATGTATGCTTATTGTCATTGTAGTTGGAGGGGTTCAAGGAAAAAATGATAAGCCAAAACCGCCCCATTTCAAGGGCCATAAAAGAAGTAGAAATGTGGTGTTGGATTAAAGCTCAACAAGGAGGGTTAAATGAACAAACTTTTTATTTTGCTTTTAATACAATCAAGAAAGTATGGTTAAAAAAAAGGCTGTTTATTTTTTGTCATTTTAATGTGGTTATAATAGAACATGCTCAATATTTATTTACTATTTTTGACAATAAGTATCATAAACATTTGCATTCAATGAATTCAGTAAATAAATTTATTATTAATTTATGCTCAATGTTTCATTAATGGTCCATTAAAGATATTTTTGTTATGCATTTATTATTTCTTTTTTCAATTTGGTAAAATTTAAGTTTTAAAATTTTGCCTTTTCCGAAGATTTCACTTTAAAAGGGACTAATGTCAAAGCTGTCGTCTGCTGGGGAAGTTCTGAAAAGGAATAAAACGTCTGTTAACTTTAAATGCGTTCACTAGAACTACTTTTTTTGCTTTTGGCTGTATGCACGTTTAGAAAGGAAGAGTGGAATATAGAATTTCATGGAAGCAATGCTACCTTTTAATAATCATCTGATAAGAAATTGATTTGAAAATAACGTCTGCAACTGTAGACGCGCGAGATATTACCTAATCTTATTTTTGCATGCTTAAATGCAGATAATTTGCGATCGTAGATGTTTTGGCACAGTTCATTTTGGCGCACGAATATCGATTTCAGATTATGTTCATGTATACGATATAGATCACACAATGGCGTAGGGATGGTAGTTATGTCAATTGGTGTTTGATTCAACAACCTCCTAAAAAGACTATTTTTGTCTTCTAAAAGCCGTTGACAATCCAATGGTGTTCATTAACCCAAACAAGAAAATGGAACCTTTTAAAAATAAATCCGGGCATACATTTACGCGGTCCCACTTTTTCCGTTGGCAAGACGGACAATCATTATCAATCGCGATCTACAGGCGTTTCTTATTTGCAGGACGTAGCATTAAATTTTTTAGACAGGGGCAGGGCAATTTTAAATTTTTTGCTAAAATTTTGTTTTTTCTTTTTTTTCCCTTTTTATTTTTTTTAATTTAAAGTTTTTTTCTATGGGGTTTTCTTTAAAACAGATTTCCCGACCCAAGGGGCAAACTTTCCCCATGTTAAATGGAAAAGCCAGTGGACCCAGAAAAAACCCCCAGGGAACAGGTGCTTTTTTAGTTTGGGTTTATTTAAGTTTTGGGCCCAAAACCCCGAACCCGACCAAAAAAGTTTTTTAATTTTTTTTTTTTCCAGCCCTTAAAAAATTTTTTTCATTATTTCATTTAATGAATATTTACGTCTTGTTTTTAAAGTGCAAGGCCTTTTCGTGTTTCCAAAATATGTTTACTTTCCAACTAATGCTTAAGAAATCTTTGCATTAAACAAGAACGCATGTACAATCTTAATTAGCTATCTATCATGTACTTGCTTACAAAATGCACAGTTACAATTTATTTCGCTCTTCAAAAAAGAAAATAGCAGAAACAATAAGTGGCTAACAATCTATTTATTATTATTTTAAGTTATAGTACATTATTTTCCCACTTTAATTATCTGTTATAAACTAATTGCAACCGGAAGTGCTTGCGCTGTCAATTCGTTGACTTCCGGTGAACGGATTGTGAAAACCGCAAAAGCAATGTATAAATAACATTCGTTCATTTTAGAGAATAAATATAAAGTTGTTGTCTTCCAACACATTTTAGAATGCATGCTGTCCGTTTATGTAATTTTATTTTTAATTTCATGCCCCAATTAAACTATTTTCATAAAATTAATATCAAAAAATTTAATTAAAATTTGGGAAACTTTTTTTTAAAAACCCAAATTTTTAATTTTATTTTCATTTTTTTTTCATCAATACACGTTTTTATAAAAAAATGTAAAACCTTTTTGAGTTCGGCTTCAAAATTTTATGATTTTCTTAAAAAAAACCCAACCCTACCAGTTTAATCTCCCCTTTATCATGGAACCTTTCCCCAAGGGGGGGTAAACACTGTGAGGAAATTTTTTAATTTTCCTAAGGGGGAAAATTTTTTTATAAATCGGGGAGGATTTATTTTTATTAAAAAATTTGGCAAAAAAATTTTAAATGCTTATTTTGGGTTTTTTTCGAACCCAAAAAAAAGAAAATAAAACTAGAAGCATATAAATCAAATTTACAAGAGAAAAACCCGAAACTAACAATTTTTCAGTTATATTGAACTCGCACGTGCTCCTGTCAAATTGATAGGTATATAAATAAGAAGTTTTAATGTAGTATTCCTTTATTTTGGCTCGAATATTCTCATTTTTCGTGATGTTTAAACAGCATTGTGTACTCAAATCTCGTGCAGATCCTTTTCCATTTGATTTCTATCTAAGAATTGTATGACTGTGCACGTATGAGCACGTGCAATTATTCTCCACCAGTTAAAATAAGCTAGAAAGTCGGTTTATAACCTGTACGGGATGATGTTTAATACAACTTGAACTAGTTAAAGAGCTTCACTGGATAAAAACCTTTACTAAAACGCTCATTTAAAATATTTTAAGTTAAGCATGGTTCATTTCTCTACATTATATTTATTTGCATTTTATCGATTTCTTTTTATTTTGTTTTTGTTAGTGCGTTAAACATAACGAGGTAAGAACTTACTTAAAGAGAATCAGCTAAAATAACCAGATTTACGCTAGTTTTCTTCTGCTGTAAACCAAGCTGTTTTTGTCGTGTTCCATGTTCTCTTCTGTTCTGTTCCAAAATTGAGTTTACTAATAAGGGTCACGAGTGGGTGACATGAGCAAAATTAATAAATGCACTGAATTTGTATGTTTAGTAGGTGATCCCATGCACGCGATGAATCGTCCTTGGGCGTCCCGTTTATACCCTTTAAAATCTTGTGTATTCTTGCACGGAAATGTTTTTCAAGATCTTGGAAATACTGCTTTTTAATTCTTTTACAGAATATATCAGAAGTCATAAAATTTGCTATATTGTCTGAGTTTTTTTATGTTATCCTTGCAATGCATTTTTTGAAGTGGCTCCCTTGTGATTTGACATAGATTTTAATAAAATGAATCTTTATTGCACGTGTTATCCCAACCAGCACACTCGTTTAAATATTTTTTTTTTGTTACACGGTTTGAACACATGGCTTGGTTTTCAGTTGTTATAATATAATTTGATATAATAATAGAAGAGAAATTGTATTTCAGAATTAGTGCTTTATTATATATATTAGCTTTTTAGTTGGAAAAATATATGAAATAATTTCCGTCATGCCCTGCAAATGTGATTCTTGTTACCTCCCTTGATATTCATTATAATGAAATGGAATAGATGGGATATATCTATTTTTAGACTGGTTATTTAACTTATTTATAATGTCAACGTCTGACTGTCCGCTTAACGTGAAATGAAGATTTTTCAGGCATTCGTGGCTTTTTCGTTAAAAGGGGTTCGTTTGTGAACCCAAAAAAGGGGAGAATTTTCCCATTTACAGCACTTTAACTTTTAAACCCTAAATTTACAGAAAATTTTAGTCAAATTTTGGGCCTGTAACAGTGACGCCCCTTATTTACTAAAAAAAAGTTTATCCCTGTGCAAATTTCGACCCAAATAAATTTATTTTTTTTGGGCATTTTTGTCACCCGTTTTCACAATTGTAGGGATGATTTTAGTTTTTAAATGATATTACACAATTTAAAAAAGGAAGTTTTTTATGCAAGAATTAAAATTTTTACAGATATTTTTTTATTTTTAATAATATCATAAATAAACGAAAACGTTTTTATACACTTGTTTTTTATTATACATGTTTTGGGTTTTCATATTTTATTTTAACTAACTGCTATTTAAAATTTGGTAACCAGATGCAACGGTGTATGTGGAAATATATACCTTTTATATGTTTTTTTTCTTTTATTTCTTAAATACGGTTCGAAGATTAGCAATAAATAAGTGCTTGCAATGACTTAAAACGCAATTCATTTTGACAATATAAGTTTTTTTTCAATCTTACATGCAATTTTGTCTCAAGTTAAGTCTGAAAAATGTACCTTCGTGCTCTGCGGTAAACGTTATAGTTTACATAAGCATTAGGTGATTGTCAAAACAGTACATAACTTACTTATAATTAACTCAAAACCTCTATATAAATGTATGTATAGCGTTTTTTTTCTTTACTTCTATACAGAAAGAACATTGATAATGAATAATGAATTTGAGTAAATATACAAGTTTGATTGCCTACTTAATACACTTCATAATATGAATGTTAAGTTAAAAAAGGGAAACAATATAATTATATTGAATATAAAAGTGTATTATTATATGTACTTCCGCATTGATGATGATATATGTTTTCCTCATTTCCAAGTACAATGTATTTTCAAAGTACCATCATCCTTTAAACCTTTTTATACTTAACTTATCTTAGTTTTACTTTCTTAACAAGAATAGTTCCAACAAAAGCTTCTTTTATTGTCTTAAAAAATAAACCTATTGGAACCGGAATTGATAAGCCTTTGTTGTCAGTATAGAGCCCGCCCAGTCTGAACACATGTGCAAGTCTAGTATGGCACTTTACTGTTGGTAGCTCAAATTTTCGTATTTGAATCCCTTTAAATTTTGAATGGACTGTTCCAAATTCATTACTGGGCAAATCCATTACGTAGATACGGCAGGTTAAAGGTTAAACCATAAACCTCAGTTGTCATAACTATTCTAACTGTTTCTGTAACTATTTTCAGACAATGATGATGACGAGAGACAAATTTCTAACCATGAACCTGAAAAAAAGGAAAGAACTCGGAAACAGATAAACCAACCGTTACAGAAATCACAGAAAAATAATACTACTAATACAGGGGGGAATAATTCTGGAAAAACTGACACTAATACTGGAGGAGATAATACCGGAAGTGGGGATACAAATACTGGGGGAGGTACTACCGGAAGTAGCGACTCACATACAGGAGGTGGCTATTCCGGTGGTGGGGATATATTGGGGGGTGGCTATTCCGGTGGTGGGGATATTGGGGGCGGTTATTCCGGAGGTGGGGACTCTGGAGGAAGCAGTGGAGGTGGGGGAGGCGGCGGTGGGTGTGGATACGATGGTGGTGACGATTAAAGTTTTTTTAAGAATTATCTCCCTTGACTTAGAAATAAAATATTGTTAATTTTATATTAAACCTGGTTTTATCAGTTATTATGTGTATATAAATAAGACACAAAACATTGTAAAAAAGTTGTTTAATTTCTTATATTGTGTAACATTGAAAATGAAAATTTATGGTTCTAAAATGGTACTTAAATGCATTTTTTCTTGTAAAGGAAAACTTTTTAATTCAACTTCATGGTAGTATTTGCAGGTTATTTTTGTTTTGTCAATTCATTTAATGTGTGTGGTTTTTCTTACATTTACATAATATGTTTGTCGGTACATAGTCACAGACCTATATGATTTCCACTAAAATATACGTTGAAACAGCGTTATAAGTAGAGGAGTTTTATATTTTTAGTAATTTTTTACTGACGGAATCTCAAAAACATCCATTTTTTAAAAATTTTTACAACTCAAAATTTTAAAAAACTTTATTCAAGCATTTTTGGCTGAGAAAAAGAAACTTAAGAGATATTTTCCCATTTATGTTTCATTTTTTTGAATTTTTATCCGTGTATTAAATACATTACTATGCATTATTATTTTAATGCCATAAATTTTGTAAGTATTCATTATATGCTTCATACATGTACATTGTGAAATATATATATAGATATACATGTATATATATAGGTGGCAGTCGAGAAAGATAATAATTTCCTTCTTTGCAACAATGTTGCGTTCATATATATTGCACAACAAAATTCGTAATAAAATATTTTATAAATACATATTTTAGCTACTTTTTTGATAAAATCTTTAACCGCACAAGCGTATGAAAGCTTCCTGTGTGAAATCACTCTCCGCCCATTGATGCGAATATGTGCATTAGTACATTTTAACTCCTTTTTGAAGAGCTTATAAAAAGACGCGCGAATATGCGCATTGTTACATTTAACTCCATCTTGAAGAGCTTTTAAATATACGCGCGAAAATTCACTTGCAGATAGGCGAATGTGTTTTTTTTTAGAAAGAGCAACATCACGTGCTTTCAAAATAGAATGTATAGGGTTATCTATCAATATGTGTTTATTTCATTCGTACAAAACTGATACCTGGCATAAAGAGCGTGCGTAAATTTTCTAATTTTGTCTCTGGAATGAATCCCTAGAAGTTAAAAAAGGATGTTGGCTTATTAAGAATGAATCTTGGTTAGTGTTTTTCTCGTCCAGTGCGGCAGCTTTTTAGTTTTATTTAGTGTTCCAATTTTAGAAGTTTTTAGATGTGTATATATATACATGTAGATGGATTGGTAACCAATAATGATACATGACTTTTGTTTTGCTTAATCAGCACCTTTTCCCAAAAGAATTGTGCTTTTGTGTGTACTGAAGAACTCTAGTGTTCTGATGAAATAGTTGTTTGTGTGATACTAATTAAAAAAGCTGTTAAAATGTGTATAAAAAATCGCATTTTCTTTCATAAGAATTATTATGCCCCCATTTCGAAGAAAAGGGGGTATATTGCTTTGCACTTGTTGGTCCGTCGGTCCGTAGACCAAATGGTTTCCGAGTGATAACTAAAGAACCCTTAGGCCTAGGAACTTCAAACTTGGTATGGTGATTGGTCATGACCAGTAGATGAATCCTATTGATTTTGGGGTCAAGGGGTCAAAGGTCAAGGTCACATTGACCTTGAAAGCAAAAACGGTTTCCGATCAATAACTAAAGAACCTTAAGGCCTAGGAACTTCAAACTTGGTATGGTGATTGGTCATGACCAGTAAATGACCCCTATTGATTTTGGGGTCAAGGGGTCAAAGGTCAAGGTCACATTGACCTTGAAAGCAAAAACGGTTTCCGATCAATAACTAAAGAACCTTAAGGCCTAGGAACTTCAAACTTGGTATGGTGATTGGTCATGATCAGTAGATGACCCCTATTGATTTTGGGGTCAAGGGGTCAAAGGTCAAGGTCACATTGACCTTGAAAGCAAAAACGGTTTCCGATCAATAACTAAAGAACCTGAAGGCCTAGGAACTTCAAACTTGGTATGGTGATTGGTCATGATCAGTAGATGACCCCTATTGATTTTGGGGTCAAGGGGTCAAAGGTCAAGGTCACATTGACCTTGTAGGTAAAAACGGTTTCCGATCAATAACTAAAGAACCTTAAGGCCTAGGAACTTCAAACTTGGTATGGTGATTGGTCATGATCAGTAGATGACCCCTATTGATTTTGGGGTCAAGGGGTCAATGGTCAAGGTCACATTGACCTTGTAAGTAAAAACGGTTTCTGATCAATAACAAAAGAACCCTTAGGCCTAGGAACTTCAAACTTGGTATGATGATTGGTTATGACCAATCAGATGACCCCTATTGATTTTGGCGTTAAGGGGTCAAAGGTCAAGGTCAAATTGACCTTGTAGGTAAAAACGGTTTCCGATCAATAATGAAAGAACCCTTAGGCCTAGGGACTTCAAACTTGAGATGATGATTGGTCATGATCAGTAGATGACCCCGATTGATTTTGGGATGAAGGGGTCAAAGGTCAAGGTCACATTGACCTCTTAGGTAAAAACGGTTTCCGATCAATAACTTAAGAACCCTTAGGCCTAGGAACTTCAAACTTGGTATGGTGATTGGTCATGACCAGCAGATGACCCCTATTGATTTTGGGGTTAAGGGGTTAAAGGGCAAGGTCACATTGACCTTGTAGGTAAAAATGCTTTCCGATCAATAACTTAAGAACCCTTATGCCTAGGAACTTCAAACTTGGTATGGTGATTGGTCATGACCAGCAGATGACCCCTATTGAGTTTAAGGTGAAAGGGTCAAAGGTCAAGGTCACATTGACCTTGTAAGTAAAAACGGTTTCTGATCAATAACTAAAGAAGCTTAGGCCTAGGAACTTCAAACTTGGTATGGTGATTTGTCATGACCAGCAGATTACTCCTATTGATTTTGGGATCAAGGGGTCAAAGGTCAAGGTCACAATGACCTTGTAAGTAAAAACGGTTTCTGATCAAAAACTAAAGAACGCTTCGGCCTAGGAACTTCAAACTTGGCATGGTGATTGGTCATGACCAGCAGATGACCCCTATTGATTTTAGGGTCAAAGGTCAAGGTCACATTGACCCTGTGTGTTAAAACGGTTTCCGATCAATAATAAAGAATCCTTAGGCCTAGGAACTTCAAACTTGGTATGGTGATTTGTCATGACCAGCAGATGACCCCTATTGATTTTGGGGTCAAGGGGTCAAAGGTCAAGGTCACATTGACCTTGTAGGTAAAAACGGTTTCTGATCAATTTACTAAAAACGCCTATGCCTAGGAACTTCAAACTTTGTATGATGATTGGTCGTGACCAGCAGATGACCCCTATTGAGTTTTGGGTCAAGGGGTCAAAGGTCAAGGTCATGACCAGTAGATACTTTATAACCCTTATTAATTGTTTGATCACTGGGTCAGAAGTCATGCATAATAACCTTATCACATGACTAATTGGCTGCTGATAGGGGGCATACATGTTTTACAAACATATCTTGTTTTAATGTCTAGTGATGGAAGTTTGGTGGAATTGTTGCGTTAGTTATACTATAGATATTACCAATACCTCGAAAACTTTGTACACATTTTTATACATTCCTTGTACTTATTGATATTTTTTAAATATTGCCTAAATGTATTGTCAAGAAATGTTTCTAAGTTTTGTTCATTCTTAATTTGTACACGCGGTATTAAACATTGTCGCAAGACTGCCTATATAAGTTTTTGACCTGGCGGTAAATTGCAACATGTGTAATATTAGTAAGAAAAGATACTATTGAGCATGCGCAGTCAATACAACATAATATGATATATTCACTGAGATATCATAAAATGTGTTTATTGTTTTGATTTCGGATGGCTTCATGTTCACAGACAAATTGGGTGCGATACTTTACCAGTTGAAAAAAAAATGTATTTTTCAACTAGATCAAATTTGATTTTTAACGGATTGCATTACGGAAATAAAATTCTTTTTTGTGTAAAGGTAAAAATTCAGGATGGGGTTAAAAGTTCGATCCTCGACCCCAAGTGTCTGTGTACCCCCAAGTGTCTGTGTGCGAGCGTGTTTATCCATCTTTACCATCTTTGCTTGGCCTAGTCATCAATTGTAAATGTTGTTGCAACAACTAGGAGCCTTGTTTGATTGCTTTTATGAAAGAAACACTTAGGTACAATTACACATTGACACGTCGCGGGTACTTCAACCAACCAACACATTACATGGATTAGATTTTCAACTTTAGATCGGCTTAATATTTTTTATCATTTTTATTTTTTTATACTATACCTTCGGACAAAATTTTTGTAATACATTGAATTTCATTTGGATTGTTTTGTCAAAGAAAATGTAAACCCCTGATACACTTATGTAGTGTTGATGAATGTAAAGTTGTTTAATGAATGTGTTGCTATAGTGTGTTCGAGACGAAACAGATTCGCTATATAATGTCTGCTGAAACATTTGCTTCTAATGTGAAACAGTGATTTTTTTAGAAATAAATACTAAAATGAAAATTTCAGTGTTGGATCATTTCTTTTTTCCAAAACGAATTAGAAAATTGAAAAAAAGATTATATGCTATGTTCCGGTTTTATAATCCTTTCCCAGCTAAAACTGCTATAATATTTATGATTATAGTACATTTTCCTACCAAACATTTATTAAAAAAACAGTACTTAAATATAACAGGTGCATATTTTCCCGCGTGATATATATGAAATATAAAAATAGAAAAATGGTTTCCAGACAATTTCTAGAGTTAGGAATGAGATATTGTGATTAAACCTGGTGTATAGCAAACTAATATGAAAACCCCGTTTGGTATTGCATTTGGACCTCCTTTGGTCAAGGTCACCGTTACTAAAAATAGAAAAATGGTTTCCGAACAATAACTTAATTTATGAATGAGATATTGTAATCAAACTTTGTGTGTAGCAAGCTTATATGAAGACTCCGGTTGCATTGCAATTGGACCCCCTGTGGTCAAGGTCACCGTTACTGAAATAGAAAAATGGTTTCTGGACAATAAGTGTTAGGAATGATATAATGTAATCAAACTTGGTATATAGCAAGCTTATACGGATACGGTTAGTATAGCATATGGACTCACTCCTGGGATCAAGGTAAAGGTCATGGCCATTAATAAAAATAGTAGCATTTTTTTCGAACAATAACGAGAGTTTGGAAAGAGATATTGTAATCCAAATTAGCTTATATGAAAACTTCAGATATTATTATTTATAAAATATCTAAGATACGCTCCTGGTACTCCAATAATTCACTGCTTACAATATTGAAAACATGCTATTTTTTTCCTTCATATACACCATGAATATCCAGTAACGCAGGAATGTGCAAATAACGCAGGAATTGTGCAAAAGTAACGCAGAATTGTGCAATGTAGTGGCTAAAACGAGCACCGCGATAAGTAAATGGACTAATATTTTTATTGTACACCAAATCAGAAGAAATGAGTTAGCGCATACGGTTGCTGAGACATTATACTTTCAACCTCATCAAAAATATTTCCATGATAATGTTAATTTTTCAAGATCGTTCGTGAAAATGACGACCTGACTAGTGTATGGATGGCGATTTTTAGTTTCGTTGATATCTTTAAATACAATAACGTACATATAGCTTTATGATTTTTTTTATATTCGGTGAACCTGAGATATTGTCCAATTTACAATAAATTAAGCAGATAAAACGCAATTGAAAGCATTTTACGAGGTAACGCCGAATTCGTTAATGAAGCACTGAATCAACGGCGGTTATCTCATTAAAAGTAGCTTAATCCTTTTTACTAGCTTCCTTCTAATGTTATACGACACTTGTAGCTTGACAAATGTCTCAGGTATACAGGATATGAAAAAAATAAAGTTTTAAAAGACACCTTCAAAACGCTACTCACAAATGATCTAAGAAAGTAAACAAATCAAAGCACTGAAAGTACTGAAGTATACATTGCTTGATAATATAATCCATTTTTGTCATCAAGGCCATGTTGATTTTAACCTACTGACCTCAAAAACAATAGGGGTCATCTTCTGACCAAGGTCAATGTCACTCACAACAAGGCTTTTTTCTTCCATAGTTATTTATGAGACAAGGAAGATGTAATGTTCCATCTGTGTATTGCTAGGCAAGCTGAAAGATGAGCAATAAAGAAATCATTTTTTGAAACACCCGTTAAATGGACTGCAGTATAGAATATTGAAACAGTAATATTGGGTTTCCAGTGATGCTGTCTAATAAAATTCATGATCTGGATTGAACTCTATACAAAGTCAATTAATTGAATCATCCTACAAGACTTAATTACCAAATTATAGTACATCCTTTTGTATAGCTTTCCATGTTACAGATCTATGTACTGTACTTTGATGCATTAATACATATATTCTGGTGTGTTGTATTCATCTCTATACATTAATTTTCAAATGCATTACTTTATCGTTTATTAATAAAAATGAAATATATAATCAAAACAATTCAAATGGACTGTTATAGTTTCATTATTCAATAATTGTTACATATAGTCATATAATACCTTTCCAACGAAATTCAGCCGCTGTTCAGTAATGATCTGCTAACCAACATGCACCACTGATCTCAAACATATATATTTCACCAGTAGCACAGGGCGTAGGTGATGTATATACCGAATACTTTTCTCAAGTAACTTTGTATTGTTACTGATACTGGGGCTTTTATCTAATGTAAAAGCACTTGCTAAGTATTTACTTTTATACCTATAAAAGAGATACGCATGTTTATTTTCATTTTCGGTCTATTATATCCTATAATATCCATCACGGTTTCTTTAAGTTTTCTTTAAATATCTTACAGTTTAATTCCATCGAAAACTGTACTGAAATGGCCCGTGAATTATGCCACATTGGGCGCGCCCGATTTCAGAATTTTGCATTTGTTCTGAAAGCTGACGATCTTAGTTTTCAAGTGGTACATTTCAATCAATCATCATTGTGTTACTTTAGTCACAGTGACATTTGTCGCACAAGTAGTTGGGCACACGCGTACATCATAGTTAAGTCAAGATGAGGTAACGACACAAGAAATAGTAGTGAATGGCACTATTACACGTGCAGCACAATTTTGCAGACGACACATTTGTGTCATATGTGTTTCGCGAGTATATGCAGTGAGGTTGTGTGGACAAGTTGTGAGTTGCAACATATGTATAATCACAAGGAATAACAATATTCGGGGTTTATCATCATCATAATCATCGTCATCATCATCATCATCATCATCATCATCACCATCACCATCATCATCATCATCATCATGTATTTTTGAATAGTCTCCTCTACGAAAGTTGTACACCGTAATTTCTGTCTAAACGAATGAGGAGTTTTCTATTGTTATGTTTCGTTTTCTTCTAAGAAGTTATATAGGCATCTTGTTGAGCTGGCCGATGTATTACTTATGACTTTAGTAGCAATCGCCCAGAACTAATTACACGAATTCTTTCCAGATATTTGTGGATATGTTGAGCATGTATACATAGCATTTTTATCGTCTTCAGCGTATCTTATTAGTTTTGGTACCCGGGCCACATTTAAGAATGAAGTCTAGCTCTGCTTGAATGGTCGTTTGTATTTACTTCTTCAGGAAGCTAAACGTAGTCTTACCATTAAATGAATTAAGTCTTGCTTTACTACATTGTCTCAACAATATCAATAATCAGCTTATAGCGCACGATATCATATGAAGAATTTAAGCCAAAGTCTCGAAATTATTATACTTTCCTTCAGTTATAACAACAGTTCAGAAAGAAACAGGATTATCTCCCGTCGACCATTTGCATTGCTTCAAACAACAAAAAGAGTTATTACGTCCCTTTAGTGCTTTGCTTTCTCAACAATAGTGCATTTACATGAACACGTCAGTCCGTTGCTGTTATACTTTATTTGAAATAATGAATACAAACGTTACATCTGTCGAAACGACGAAAAGTTTGACGTTTTAAATGATGACAAAAATAATTGCACACATTAATTTAAAACGAAATTCAGCCGCTGTTCAGTAATGATCTGCTAACCAACATGCACCACTGATCTCAAACATATATATTTCACCAGTAGCACAGGGCGTAGGTGGTGTATATACCGAATACTTTTCTCAAGTAACTTTTTAATGTTACTGATACTGGGGCTTTTATTTAATGTAAAAGCACTTGCTAAGTATTTACTTTTATACCTATAAAAGAGATACGCATGTTTATTTTCATTTTCGGTCTATTATATCCTATAATATCCATTACGGTTTATTTAAGTTTTCTTTAAATAACTTACAGTTTAATTCCATCGAAAACTGTACTGAAATGGCCCGTGAATTATGCAACATTGGGCGCGCCCGATTTCAGAATTTTGCATTTGTTCTGAAAGCTGACGATCTTAGTTTTCAAGTGGTACATTTCAATCATTCATCATTGTGTTACTTTAGTCACAGTGACATTTGTTGCACAAGTAGTTGGGCACACGCGTACATCATAATTTAGTTAAGATAAGGTAACGACACAAGAAATAGTAGTGAATGGCACCATTACACGTGCAGCACAATTTTGCAGACGACACATTTGTGTCATATGTGTTTCGCGAGTTTATGCAGTGAGGTTGTGTGGACAAGTTGTGACTTGCAACATATGTTTAATCACAAGGAATAACAATATTCGGGGTTAATCATCATCATCATGATCATCATCATCGTCATCATCATCACCACCATCATCATCATCATCATCATCATCATCATCATCATCATCATCATCATCTTCTTCATGTTTTTTTGAATAGTCTCCTCTACGAAAGTTGTACACGTTTATTTCTGTCTAAACTAATGAGGAGTTTTCTATTGTTATGTTTCGTTTTCTTCTAAGAAGTTAGGCATCTTGTTGAGCTGGCCAATGTATTACTTATGACTTTAGTAGCAATTGCCCAGAACTAATTACACGAATTCTTTCCAGATATTTGTGGATATTTTGAGGATGTATACATAGCATTTAATCGTCTTCAGTGTATCTAATTAGTTTTGGTACCCGGGAATAAAGTCTAGCTCTGCTTAAATGGTCGTTTGTATTTACTTCTTCAGGAAGCTAAACGTAGTCTTACCATTAAATGAATTAAGTCTTGCTTTACTACATTGTCTCAGCAATATCAATAATCAGCTTATAGCGCACGATATCATATGAAGAATTTATGCCAAAGTCTCGAAATTATTATACTTTCCTTCAGTTATAACAACAGTTCAGAAAGAAACAGGATTATCTCCCGTCGACCATTTGCATTGCTTCAAACAACAAAAAGAGTTATTACGTCCCTTTAGTGCTTTGCTTTCTCAACAATAGTGCATTTACATGAACACGTCAGTCCGTTGCTGTTATACTTTATTTGAAATAATGAATACAAACGTTACATCTGTCGAAACGACGAAAAGTATGACGTTTTAAATGATGACAAAAATAATTGCACACATTAATTTAAAACGAAATTCAGCCGCTGTTCAGTAATGATCTGCTAACCAACATGCACCACTGATCTCAAACATATATATTTCACCAGTAGCACAGGGCGTAGGTGTACGGATATAATAACAAGTATAATAAACATCAGATCCCCATTTTTTTTAATGATTATAAATGAAGTATATGCTCGCCCATATGGTCTCTTTCCGGTGGCAAGGGTAAACAAACACAAACACACACACAGGGCGTAGGTGGTGTATATACCGAATACTTTTCTCAAGTAACTTTTTATTGTTACTGATACTGGGGCTTTTATTTAATGTAAAAGCACTTGCTAAGTATTTACTTTTATACCTATAAAAGAGATACGCATGTTTATTTTCATTTTTGGTCTATTATATCCTATAATATCCATTACGGTTTATTTAAGTTTTCTTTAAATAACTTACAGTTTAATTCCATCGAAAACTGTACTGAAATGGCCCGTGAATTATGCAACATTGGGCGCGCCCGATTTCAGAATTTTGCATTTGTTCTGAAAGCTGACGATCTTAGTTTTCAAGTGGTACATTTCAATCATTCATCATTGTGTTACTTTAGTCACAGTGACATTTGTTGCACAAGTAGTTGGGCACACGCGTACATCATAATTTAGTTAAGATAAGGTAACGACACAAGAAATAGTAGTGAATGGCACCATTACACGTGCAGCACAATTTTGCAGACGACACATTTGTGTCATATGTGTTTCGCGAGTTTATGCAGTGAGGTTGTGTGGACAAGTTGTGACTTGCAACATATGTATAATCACAAGGAATAACAATATTCGGGGTTAATCATCATCATCATGATCATCATCATCGTCATCATCATCACCACCATCATCATCATCATCATCATCATCATCATCATCATCATCATCATCATCATCATCATCATCATCATCTTCTTCATGTTTTTTTGAATAGTCTCCTCTACGAAAGTTGTACACGTTTATTTCTGTCTAAACTAATGAGGAGTTTTCTATTGTTATGTTTCGTTTTCTTCTAAGAAGTTAGGCATCTTGTTGAGCTGGCCAATGTATTACTTATGACTTTAGTAGCAATTGCCCAGAACTAATTACACGAATTCTTTCCAGATATTTGTGGATATGTTGAGCATGTATACATAGCATTTCTATCGTCTTCAGCGTATCTTATTAGTTTTTGTACCCGGGCCACATTTAAAAATGAAGTGTAGCCCTGCTTAAATGGTCGTTTGTATTTACTTCTTCAGGAAGCTAAACGTAGTCTTACCATTAAATGAATTAAGTCTTGCTTTACTACATTGTCTCAGCAATATCAATAATCAGCTTATATCGCACGATATCATATGAAGAATTTATGCCAAAGTCTCGAAATTATTATACTTTCCTTCAGTTATAACAACAGTTCAGAAAGAAACAGGATTATCTCCCGTCGACCATTTGCATTGCTTCAAACAACAAAAAGAGTTATTACGTCCCTTTAGTGCTTTGCTTTCTCAACAATAGTGCATTTACATGAACACGTCAGTCCGTTGCTGTTATACTTTATTTGAAATAATGAATACAAACGTTACATCTGTCGAAACGACGAAAAGTATGACGTTTTAAATGATGACAAAAATAATTGCACACATTAATTTAAAACGAAATTCAGCCGCTGTTCAGTAATGATCTGCTAACCAACATGCACCACTGATCTCAAACATATATATTTCACCAGTAGCACAGGGCGTAGGTGGTGTATATACCGAATACTTTTCTCAAGTAACTTTTTATTGTTACTGATACTGGGGCTTTTATCTAATGTAAAAGCACTTGCTAAGTATTTACTTTTATACCTATAAAAGAGATACGCATGTTTATTTTCATTTTCGGTCTATTATATCCTATAATATCCATCACGGTTTACTTAAGTTTTCTTTAAATATCTTACAGTTTAATTCCATCGAAAACTGTACTGAAATGGCCCGTGAATTATGCCACATTGGGCGCGCCCGATTTCAGAATTTTGCATTTGTTCTGAAAGCTGACGATCTTAGTTTTCAAGTGGTACATTTCAATCATTCATCATTGTGTTACTTTAGTCACAGTGACATTTGTTGCACAAGTAGTTGGGCACACGCGTACATCATAATTAAGTTAAGATAAGGTAACGACACAAGAAATAGTAGTGAATGGCACATTACACGTGCAGCACAATTTTGCAGACGACACATTTGTGTCATATGTGTTTCGCGAGTTTATGCAGTGAGGTTGTGTGGACAAGTTGTGACTTGCAACATATGTATAATCACAAGGAATAACAATATTCGGGTTAATCATCATCATCATGATCATCATCATCATCATCATCATCATCATCATCATCATCATCATCATCATCATCATCATCATCATCATCATCATCATCTTCTTCATGTTTTTTTGAATAGTCTCCTCTACGAAAGTTGTACACGTTTATTTCTGTCTAAACTAATGAGGAGTTTTCTATTGTTATGTTTCGTTTTCTTCTAAGAAGTTAGGCATCTTGTTGAGCTGGCCAATGTATTACTTATGACTTTAGTAGCAATTGCCCAGAACTAATTACACGAATTCTTTCCAGATATTTGTGGATATGTTGAGCATGTTATGCATTTGTTCTGAAAGCTGACGATCTTAGTTTTCAAGTGGTACATTTCAATCATTCATCATTTGTGTTACTTTAGTCACAGTGACATTTGTTGCACAAGTAGTTGGGCACACGCGTACATCATAATTTAGTTAAGATAAGGTAACGACACAAGAAATAGTAGTGAATGGCACCATTACACGTGCAGCACAATTTTGCAGACGACACATTTGTGTCATATGTGTTTCGCGAGTTTATGCAGTGAGGTTGTGTGGACAAGTTGTGACTTGCAACATATGTATAATCACAAGGAATAACAATATTCGGGGTTAATCATCATCATCATGATCATCATCATCGTCATCATCATCACCACCATCATCATCATCATCATCATCATCATCATCATCATCATCATCATCATCATCATCATCATCATCATTCTTCATGTTTTTTTGAATAGTCTCCTCTACGAAAGTTGTACACGTTTATTTCTGTCTAAACTAATGAGGAGTTTTCTATTGTTATGTTTCGTTTTCTTCTAAGAAGTTAGGCATCTTGTTGAGCTGGCCAATGTATTACTTATGACTTTAGTAGCAATTGCCCAGAACTAATTACACGAATTCTTTCCAGATATTTGTGGATATGTTGAGCATGTATACATAGCATTTCTATCGTCTTCAGCGTATCTTATTAGTTTTTGTACCCGGGCCACATTTAAAAATGAAGTGTAGCCCTGCTTAAATGGTCGTTTGTATTTACTTCTTCAGGAAGCTAAACGTAGTCTTACCATTAAATGAATTAAGTCTTGCTTTACTACATTGTCTCAGCAATATCAATAATCAGCTTATATCGCACGATATCATATGAAGAATTTATGCCAAAGTCTCGAAATTATTATACTTTCCTTCAGTTATAACAACAGTTCAGAAAGAAACAGGATTATCTCCCGTCGACCATTTGCATTGCTTCAAACAACAAAAAGAGTTATTACGTCCCTTTAGTGCTTTGCTTTCTCAACAATAGTGCATTTACATGAACACGTCAGTCCGTTGCTGTTATACTTTATTTGAAATAATGAATACAAACGTTACATCTGTCGAAACGACGAAAAGTATGACGTTTTAAATGATGACAAAAATAATTGCACACATTAATTTAAAACGAAATTCAGCCGCTGTTCAGTAATGATCTGCTAACCAACATGCACACTGATCTCAAACATATATATTTCACCAGTAGCACAGGGCGTAGGTGGTGTATATACCGAATACTTTTCTCAAGTAACTTTTTTAATGTTACTGATACTGGGGCTTTTATTTAATGTAAAAGCACTTGCTAAGTATTTACTTTTTATACCTATAAAAGAGATACGCATGTTTATTTTCATTTTCGGTCTATTATATCCTATAATATCCATTACGGTTTATTTAAGTTTTCTTTAAATAACTTACAGTTTAATTCCATCGAAAACTGTACTGAAATGGCCCGTGAATTATGCCACATTGGGCGCGCCCGATTTCAGAATTTTGCATTTGTTCTGAAAGCTGACGATCTTAGTTTTCAAGTGGTACATTTCAATCATTCATCATTGTGTTACTTTAGTCACAGTGACATTTGTTTGCACAAGTAGTTGGGCACACGCGTACATCATAGTTAAGTCAAGATGAGGTAACGACACAAGAAATAGTAGTGAATGGCACTATTACACGTGCAGCACAATTTTGCAGACGACACATTTGTGTCATATGTGTTTCGCGAGTATATGCAGTGAGGTTGTGTGGACAAGTTGTGAGTTGCAACATATGTATAATCACAAGGAATAACAATATTCGGGGTTTATCATCATCATAATCATCATCATCATCATCATCATCATCATCATCATCATCATCATCATCATCATCATCATCATCATCATCATCATCATCATCATCATCATCATGTATTTTTGAATAGTCTCCTCTACGAAAGTTGTACACGTTTATTTCTGTCTAAACGAATGAGGAGTTTTCTATTGTAATGTTTCGTTTTCTTCTAAGAAGTTAGGCATCTTGTTGAGCTGGCCAATGTATTACTTATGACTTTAGTAGCAATCGCCCAGAACTAATTACACGAATTCTTTCAAGATATTTGTGGATATGTTGAGCATGTATACATAGCATTTTTATCGTCTTCAGCGTATCTTATTAGTTTTGGTACCCGGGCCACATTCAAGAATAAAGTTTAGCTCTGTTTGAATGGTCGTTTGTACCCACTTCTTCAGGAAGCTAAACGTAGTCTTAATTTACCATTAAATGAATTAAGTCTTGCTTTACTACATTGTCTCAACAATATCAATAATCAGCTTATAGCCCACCACATCATATGAAGAAATAATGCCAAAGTCTTGAAATTATTATACTTTCTTTCAGTTATAACAACAGTTCAGAAAGAAACAGGATTATCTCCCGTCGACCATTTGCATTGCTTCAAACAACAAAAAGAGTTATTACGTCCCTTTAGTGCTTTGCTTTCTCAACAATAGTGCATTTACATGAACACGTCAGTCCGTTGCTGTTATACTTTATTTGAAATAATGAATACAAACGTTACATCTGTCGAAACGACGAAAAGTATGACGTTTTAAATGATGACAAAAATAATTGCACACATTAATTTAAAACGAAATTCAGCCGCTGTTCAGTAATGATCTGCTAACCAACATGCACCACTGATCTCAAACATATATATTTCACCAGTAGCACAGGGCGTAGGTGGTGTATATACCGAATACTTTTCTCAAGTAACTTTTTAATGTTACTGATACTGGGGCTTTTATTTAATGTAAAAGCACTTGCTAAGTATTTACTTTTATACCTATAAAAGAGATACGCATGTTTATTTTCATTTTCGGTCTATTATATCCTATAATATCCATTACGGTTTATTTAAGTTTTCTTTAAATAACTTACAGTTTAATTCCATCGAAAACTGTACTGAAATGGCCCGTGAATTATGCAACATTGGGCGCGCCCGATTTCAGAATTTTGCATTTGTTCTGAAAGCTGACGATCTTAGTTTTCAAGTGGTACATTTCAATCATTCATCATTGTGTTACTTTAGTCACAGTGACATTTGTTGCACAAGTAGTTGGGCACACGCGTACATCATAATTTAGTTAAGATAAGGTAACGACACAAGAAATAGTAGTGAATGGCACCATTACACGTGCAGCACAATTTTGCAGACGACACATTTGTGTCATATGTGTTTCGCGAGTTTATGCAGTGAGGTTGTGTGGACAAGTTGTGACTTGCAACATATGTATAATCACAAGGAATAACAATATTCGGGGTTAATCATCATCATCATGATCATCATCATCGTCATCATCATCACCACCATCATCATCATCATCATCATCATCATCATCATCATCATCATCATCATCATCTTCTTCATGTTTTTTTGAATAGTCTCCTCTACGAAAGTTGTACACGTTTATTTCTGTCTAAACTAATGAGGAGTTTTCTATTGTTATGTTTCGTTTTCTTCTAAGAAGTTAGGCATCTTGTTGAGCTGGCCAATGTATTACTTATGACTTTAGTAGCAATTGCCCAGAACTAATTACACGAATTCTTTCCAGATATTTGTGGATATGTTGAGCATGTATACATAGCATTTCTATCGTCTTCAGCGTATCTTATTAGTTTTTGTACCCGGGCCACATTTAAAAATGAAGTGTAGCCCTGCTTAAATGGTCGTTTGTATTTACTTCTTCAGGAAGCTAAACGTAGTCTTACCATTAAATGAATTAAGTCTTGCTTTACTACATTGTCTCAGCAATATCAATAATCAGCTTATATCGCACGATATCATATGAAGAATTTATGCCAAAGTCTCGAAATTATTATACTTTCCTTCAGTTATAACAACAGTTCAGAAAGAAACAGGATTATCTCCCGTCGACCATTTGCATTGCTTCAAACAACAAAAAGAGTTATTACGTCCCTTTAGTGCTTTGCTTTCTCAACAATAGTGCATTTACATGAACACGTCAGTCCGTTGCTGTTATACTTTATTTGAAATAATGAATACAAACGTTACATCTGTCGAAACGACGAAAAGTATGACGTTTTAAATGATGACAAAAATAATTGCACACATTAATTTAAAACGAAATTCAGCCGCTGTTCAGTAATGATCTGCTAACCAACATGCACCACTGATCTCAAACATATATATTTCACCAGTAGCACAGGGCGTAGGTGGTGTATATACCGAATACTTTTCTCAAGTAACTTTTTAATGTTACTGATACTGGGGCTTTTATTTAATGTAAAAGCACTTGCTAAGTATTTACTTTTATACCTATAAAAGAGATACGCATGTTTATTTTCATTTTCGGTCTATTATATCCTATAATATCCATTACGGTTTATTTAAGTTTTCTTTAAATAACTTACAGTTTAATTCCATCGAAAACTGTACTGAAATGGCCCGTGAATTATGCAACATTGGGCGCGCCCGATTTCAGAATTTTGCATTTGTTCTGAAAGCTGACGATCTTAGTTTTCAAGTGGTACATTTCAATCATTCATCATTGTGTTACTTTAGTCACAGTGACATTTGTTGCACAAGTAGTTGGGCACACGCGTACATCATAATTTAGTTAAGATAAGGTAACGACACAAGAAATAGTAGTGAATGGCACCATTACACGTGCAGCACAATTTTGCAGACGACACATTTGTGTCATATGTGTTTCGCGAGTTTATGCAGTGAGGTTGTGTGGACAAGTTGTGACTTGCAACATATGTATAATCACAAGGAATAACAATATTCGGGGTTAATCATCATCATCATGATCATCATCATCGTCATCATCATCACCACCATCATCATCATCATCATCATCATCATCATCATCATCATCATCATCATCATCATCATCATCTTCTTCATGTTTTTTTGAATAGTCTCCTCTACGAAAGTTGTACACGTTTATTTCTGTCTAAACTAATGAGGAGTTTTCTATTGTTATGTTTCGTTTTCTTCTAAGAAGTTAGGCATCTTGTTGAGCTGGCCAATGTATTACTTATGACTTTAGTAGCAATTGCCCAGAACTAATTACACGAATTCTTTCCAGATATTTGTGGATATTTTGAGGATGTATACATAGCATTTAATCGTCTTCAGTGTATCTAATTAGTTTTGGTACCCGGGAATAAAGTCTAGCTCTGCTTAAGTGGTCGTTTGTATTTACTTCTTCAGGAAGCTAAATGTAATCTTAACATTTAGTGAATTAAGTATTGTTTTACTAGATTGTTTCAACAATATCAATAGTCAGCTAAAAGCGCACGATATCATATGAAGAATTTATGCCAAAGTCTCGAAATTATTATACTTTCCTTCAGTTATAACAACAGTTCAGAAAGAAACAGGATTATCTCCCGTCGACCATTTGCATTGCTTCAAACACCAAAAGAGTTATTACGTCCCTTTAGTGCTTTGCTTTCTCAACAATAGTGCATTTACATGAACACGTCAGTCCGTTGCTGTTATACTTTATTTGAAATAATGAATACAAACGTTACATCTGTCGAAACGACGAAAAGTTTGACGTTTTAAATGATGACAAAAATAATTGCACACATTAATTTAAAACGAAATTCAGCCGCTGTTCAGTAATGATCTGCTAACCAACATGCACCACTGATCTCAAACATATATATTTCACCAGTAGCACAGGGCGTAGGTGGTGTATATACCGAATACTTTTCTCAAGTAACTTTTTAATGTTACTGATACTGGGGCTTTTATTTAATGTAAAAGCACTTGCTAAGTATTTACTTTTATACCTATAAAAGAGATACGCATGTTTATTTTCATTTTCGGTCTATTATATCCTATAATATCCATCACGGTTTACTTAAGTTTTCTTTAAATATCTTACAGTTTAATTCCATCGAAAACTGTACTGAAATGGCCCGTGAATTATGCCACATTGGGCGCGCCCGATTTCAGAATTTTGCATTTGTTCTGAAAGCTGACGATCTTAGTTTTCAAGTGGTACATTTCAATCAATCATCATTGTGTTACTTTAGTCACAGTGACATTTGTTGCACAAGTAGTTGGGCACACGCGTACATCATAATTAAGTTAAGATAAGGTAACGACACAAGAAATTGTCCGTTGCGTGTCCTTGTGTCCGCGGGTATAGGTGTTTCCGTCGGGAATACTCTGTTTTTTTGCCGACGTTGAGCCTAAAATCGTACTATAGACGGTCATTTTAGGTCATATCTCGATTTCGCATAACCGCGTATGGTGGGATGGTGCGGGGTCTGACCGTGTGTACGAGGGTTTAGGTGTGTCCGTCGGGAATAATCCTGCCTCCTGATGTGTTCACTACCGCAAAGTTTACCTTCTTTTTACCATTGTATTCGTTTCTATGCAATTTAACCTTGAGTAAATAGAACTCACCTAAAACACTAGATTACGACATATTTACAACCATTTAATCTTTGTCGTACAACAGATATGACCGTTGCATTTATTATATTGTCCATTGAGCTTTTCTTCTGTCTGTTCTAAACATGTGCAATGAAAATATCATGAAAAGAGGCTGCTTTGCACCTATTTTTCACTATTCAGAAAGTCACGTATGCCCCTTCAAATTCAAGAGCAAATTTCCAAATCGAACATGCATTAATATATCACAGGTTCTCTCTGAAAACATTTAGATTTAGGAACACCACAATTTTTCCAAATTATTTTAAAGACGATTATAACAACAGAAACTTGAAATATAGAATGTATAGATATTTAGAAGCTCAGATATGTAATTTGATTTTAGATCGGTTTCTTATTTGTAAATTCGACCCTCGCCAATTCGAAACTAATGCTCCAAAACTATATTCAATTGTAATGATTATATTATTAAAAGGGAGATAACTTTGCTTTTAGATATGACAAAGCAAAGTAACACGCCAGTGGATCATGATTGAATAGAACAATCACCATGCCCATACCATAAATGACCCAAACTAAATAACGATAAATAAAAAGGGACACTTTTTGAAGAAAGCAGACAATTCTCTACAACATATTGATATTGTCCTTGTTCAAATCCCCCAGATATTCGAAGTAAATTCTTCTTCAGAATCTTTTTCGGATATTTCATTTCCTTTTTTTCTCCTTTCTGTCCTGTATTCAATTTCTATTTAATTCTGAAAAATTCGGTTTTGTATTCTTGTGTTTTTGTTTTTTGCTTGTTCATGGTTGCTCTTCACTTTGTCAAAATTCTAATAAACAACATTCTTTCTAATAATATTCATTAAAAAATAGTTTCATTTAAGCTACAATCAAACACATTGTAGTTTTTAGGCGTTTTTTGAAATAAAATGTCATCTAAAGATAAAACAACACTATCATTTGCTCGCACTCGCGGATATATATCTGCAAATGTGGTTTTTAAAGTACCATTTATATAATAATGATTCTCACGCTGTTAGTGTATCGCTCAAAGACATCTGAGTTTTCCGTTCCCTGCAGATAGATACTCGTCACCTTAACCTTGAAATTTTCATTATCTTCATTTGAGATTTCCGCGTGGCATTGTCTTTTTGGACCGCCATTTTGTTATTTCCTTATATAAACGGTAATGTTATTTTCCATTTTCTGTTACAAATCGTGGAAACACCATATGTATGATTTCGTTGCAAATTAGAAATTGTTAGTTTGGAGGTTCTTCTTTACAGCGATATAAGGCACATATGGCCTTGAGATTTCCGCGTGGCATGGTCGGTTTTTTTTGACCGGTGATTTGTTCTTTCACTATATAAAACGTACAATCTTTCGTAAAAATCACCATTTTTCCGCGTGGCATGGTCGTTTGTTTGTTGTTGTTGTTTTTTTTTTGACCGTCGTTTTCTTCTTTCCTGATATAAAACGTACTGTTTTTTTTTCCGAAAGGAAAATTCACCATTTTCTGTTGCCAACGGTGGAAATGCCAATTGAGGGATTAGAACATCCCTGTCTCTGTTTTAGAAGATATAACCCGAAAACCATCTGATATGCAAAATATTGAATCGTATTCATGAGCGCCGAAGGGATTCAATATTTTACTGATTGGACAGTTTGAAGTTTATATCTAACTTAAATTACTACTTTTACAATCAAATATCATGTTATATATCAAAGAATTAGAAAAAGTATATTCTTTTTTGCTAAATGTGTACAATTTTATGTTTTAGAAAGTATTTTTCTTACTTGCACAGTGTTGCAAATACCCCACAGGTAGCCAATGATCAGAATGATGTTTGATGCATGAAACGTTCGTGATCTTGAATTTGACCAGTTATATACATGAACACAATGATATACACAAATTATACCAGTTACATAAAATGTTGGGACTGACACGCTTGCATTATATATCAATTTACATTGGGGATTTTTTTACCAAACTGAGTAAACAAAAAAGTTTTCAGATTTGTGATAAGTCTGATATTTTGTATGATGAATGACCGAAACGATGAATGTCTTTTAAAAAATTCTCAATTGGCATTTTATCTTTTATATAATTTTTACGGTGAACATTACTGACCACTCCTCAGTTCGGTAAATATTACTCACTTCGAATTTCTCACTCCGAGAACATCACTCCTTGCACTTTTACACTCCGTGGTCATTACTCACTGTAACTTCTCACTCAGTGAACATTTTTCAATAAGCACTACTCACTCCTGGTTCATTACTCATTTTACATTTATTATACCGTGAACATTTCTAACTGAGCATTTTTTACCCAATGAATATTAATCAATGAGGAGTACTTTATCCTTGATCATGTTTTACTGAACAACAATTACAGTGTGAAAATCACTCGCTAATCACTACAAACCGCAAATTTAAGTCACTATGTTGTTGGTATGGGTTATCATCATATTACATCCAAGCTTGATGTATAGGGCAAAACAATTATGTTTGATGATTACATTTTTAATGATAAATGATCATTAATTAAAGACAAATACAGAAAACTTTAATTCTTTATTTTCAAAAACAATGGTATGCCTACAAAATACGGATTAAAATTCCATACAATTTGAATGAAAAATAAATTAGTCAAAAATACTGCAATGAAAACAATTTTGTAATAGATTTATAAAACAATGATCAGTGACATGGTTTCCAGTAAATGTAATGTATCTAAAATCTCAGTGACATGATTTCTAGTAAATGTAATGTATCTAAAATCTAACTATTCAACAACATACATTATCAATCAATAAATGAATTGATTGATCAATCAATTATAAACAAATCAATGAATGAATCAACTCTAAAATGAGCCAGGCCACGAGGTTATTAAACGTTTTTCTGAGACTTTTCTCAAAGGATTTTCATTGGTCAAAGTACATTCTGTGGAATTTTCTGACCAATCAAATACCTGAGATCCGAGTTTAAGCTGAGAGATTATTTTTTATTAACTTGGACCCATGTTCTGCTAAGAATTTTATAAATGTTTTTGATGTAACATTTGACCTGCTGGACTTCAGTAATGGAATTGCCTTACTCAGAATTTGGAATAATCCATTTGAAAAATGAATGGATTTCAATGTAAAAATACAAAAAAAAAAACCTTAAGAAATGGAATTGTCCTACTTAAAATTTGGAACAATCCATTTGAAAATTAATGAATTTTAATATAAATAATTAAATATATCAAATTGAACTACCAAAAGTAAAGTCTGGATTACCTGTCCCTGTTACTACGTTTTTGGCTAAAAAATCTCAGAATAATAGACAGGTAACCATACAGAAGTATAAAGTCTGGTCAGCTGCAGGGACAAAAAGCTACTCTGGCTCTGTACTGGTGGCAAGGGCTGATCACTTTTGGTTCCAGCAGGTTAAGGTGAAACATCCAGTAACATATATATAATACAAAATTAATGAATCCAAAACTAATGTTGCATATTCATGATTGTTATGATATACTTCCCGTTAATTAAGAACACATTCTTACACAGTTATATAATTATGTATATCATATTATCAAATTTTATTAAAAATTATTACAAATAGATAACTTTTATACCTGGCAAAAAATGTTTCAATTTTGTTTGAGTAATGCATACTCATTTGCATAAACTTGAATAAGAACAATTCACTTTAACATGTAATAACTAATTTTGCATACAAAAAATAACAACATGTGAAAACAAAAGAAAAGTATCAAATTTAACAAATATTATCATGTAATAAACTAATCCATAAAAAAAGTGTAAAAACAAAACAGCAAAAAAACAAAACAAAAAAACCCCCCAAAAATGCCAGGAAGTCTCTGTGTTAATCAAACGAGTATAATTGTACTTTTTGACCATGCTCAATCATGCATTAAACAGTTGACTAACCACCACCTGGTTGTAGACTTTAATTTGAAGACTCATGGGTAAAGTGGCATGATAACTGTGTGGAATATCATACAGAAAACTTTAAGAAAGGGGCTTAACATACTGGTATCATATTGTGTGGTGGTTCAGATAATTGCCATGGTTTTTATCTATCTAATCATTATGTTGTTTTAACAAGATCTTTTTTCATACAATTTGTTAAATGTAATTAATTTGTTTATATGTGTTTATTATTATAGCATGTTAATCTTTTTAATGTGCATATAATCATTAGTTAAGCTCTTAAACATAACATCTTTTTAATGTGTACTTATTATTAAGCTCTAAAACAGTCTTGTCACAAAACATTGGGAGTGCCTTGGCATGTCAGAAGTTTCCCCATTAGTTCTTATATTTCAATTGTTTTGTTTTGTTGGGTTTTATGTCAAACTAACACTTGAAATATCTCATGGTGTCTTTCAAGCTAAAGTTATTGAAGAAGACCTAAAATGCCCCTCTGTGCATTTTAATTTCAGGCACAAGCAGGCACCTGTGTAGAACCACCAATGTTTGGTAAGCTAGCTTCCTGTTAAATAGGGTTTTGAACCCACTCCAGTTTAAGGGCAAGTACTTTAAAGTCAATGACCATTACCACTTGGCCACTATGTCTGACACTTATATTTGACACATGGAAAAAAGTTTTTCATTCAATTTTACTTCTTTCTATAAAGATGTATAACACATTCATTCTTTAATTAAATTCTTTTGACTTATGAAGACTAAATTGGGGATTTATACTTCAATAATTATTAGACTATTTGGGAACATACACAGTTTAATGAGCTAATCATGATCTACTAAGTCTGTTTTCACCGGAAATCTTCTGCAAAACATTTTTTTCCATCTTTGCTACATTTGTCTCAAAACTTGCTACATGTTTGCTAAACAGTTTTTTCTTTATCAGTTCACTTTCCAATTCTTTTGCTGAGCACAGAAACAAGTTCTCTATATTTCACTATGTAGCTGCTACCTGAAGATAGTACCAAAGTACCACAGTTCCAAAAATATAGTTCCCACTAAAATTGTCTTGTTTGGTCACAGATGTGGTTGAAATTCCTATAACAGAACAAAAATATCTAATATCAAATGTATAATCACAGTATTGAAATTTTAAGTATCACAGTAAACAGTATCACCTGTAAACGAAGGCTACAAATGATGGTTTTTATATACATTGGAGATCATCTTTTTTCAGAGGTGGTTTTTAACACAAATATTATAAAACATATGTAAAAAAGATAACATAATTTTCATCCTGAAAGAGGCAGTCAACTTGTCTTTCATTTTGTGAGTTACTATGTTAATCTTATTACAGTTCTAAACATACAAATATAAATTTGATTTAATAATTTTAAAGTTTACATATTTCTTTTGGTCTGATACTGAGCAGAAATAGAAGAGAAATTAATTGAATTTTACTTTCAAGTTGACATATTTGTCATGGCTAATGATTTATGTTTTTACCTAGCATGATGAGGTTTATTCTTCTGTGTTCTACATTTAGCACCCCAATAACAATCTGGTCTATTCTGAGCCTTGGCTGAAGAAAAATATACAAAAAATTTAGATTCATTACACTTTTTATCTTCAAATAGTGGGGAAAAAGCAACAACAACAACAACACAACAACACACTTTTCTTTATGAAAAAAAAACAACACAACAACAACAACAACAACAACACACTCGTACAGATCTGTTGCTTTCTGTCTTCAAAAACCACAACAACAACCACACACTTTCATTAAAGGGACTCCACTGAGGTTTTTTGACATGATGGGACTGAAAATGTTTTTTCCAGATAAATGTACCATTTTATGTAGGTTTAGACCACTAATCTTTGTGCAAAATTTTAGATCGTTCGTGCACTTTGTTTTTCCAGAACAATTACTCAAATTGTAAAAAATGACCCAAAATAAAAAGCTTTTAAACACTTTTCACTCAAATCGGGCTAAAAAAAAGCATAAAAATAAGATTTCCAATTTATTTCAAAGTATATTTCTAAACTATCTTTGCATATATTTCTCTTTAAAGTGCCCCAGCTCATTTATGTAAGAAATTCAAATGTTATGTTTTTAGGCTTTTAATCCTCAGTGGAGTTCCTTTACCATACTCACTGCATAATTAATTTATACATGAATAGGAAGTTAATTTAAACCTGAGCAGTAAAGCCAACTCCAAACAAAGACCGTGCAAATAAATCAAATATAAGGATTATCATATTCAATTTGGTTAAAATGTCTGCCTCGCCACCTAGAACTTGTGTGAACTTCGTATACTTTGGCCAATGAATCTTTAGTTATGTTTGCTGACTTACCTGGTAAATCTTCACGTTTTAATGTTTTCCTAAACTGTAATGCAAGCTGTTTGAAGTTTGCGAGTCCACAAGCATAACAGACAGGGGTCTCACTCGTCATTCGATGTGTTCCCTGTGCTGAAAAACAGACACGGAAGTCCAGAATAAAACATAACTTTACGAAACCTAACAGGTTTAGCCTTTGCCACAAGTATAGAGCCAGACCAGCCTGTGCATGTGTGTGGTTTAACAAAGCTCTATACTGTTAGTAGCTCAGTTTTTGTATTTTAAAATTAAAATCACTTATAATTTGAATGGACTGTTTCAAATTCAACGCTGGGCAAAACCATTTCAGAAATTCAGCAAGTTTAGAATTAAACATCATATTAACGTAATTATTCCATGATTCATCAAGTTAATTTTACAGGAGCAATTGGCTTGTGGTTAAGGTGTCTGCCTTTCAACCAGGAATAATGGGTTCAAGCACTTCTTCGGCCAACAACCATGTCTACTCTATACTGATAGAGTCTGATGTTGTAAGAACTTGTTTTTCACAATGGAGCATAAATAAATCAGCAAGTTTAAACTTACTTTTAAATCTACTATTATATTTAAGGCTATGATAGACATAAACTTGTTATATAATTCCACACTGTATGTTTGGTTTGGTTTTCAATGCACAACACAATTTAAGTCATATGGTGCCAAAACAGGAAAAAAATTTGGCTGACCTTGGTTGTTACAAACTCAAAGCAATCAATACCGGGGTTCAAAACCACCTCACCTGCTTGAGCTAAAAGATGCATAGACTCTTTTTATTCCAGCCCATTTAGTCGATTCTACAATCACACAGGGTTAATTGGTGACTGCAATTCTGATACCTCAACCCTTAAAAGCAACCCTCAGACACAAGGGGGATCTCCACATTGCAAAGCAAGCAATACAGCTAAGTGTGAAAGCATGTTTGAGTGAATGATATAAATTCACTGTGTCTACTGTTATACATAAAGTGACAGCCTCGTGAAGGGAATTTACAGATGATCACAATCAGCCTGATGGCCAGGAATAAAGTTTTAATTTAATGAACATGGACACCACTTGGAACTTGGGACCTTTGCTATGATTCTTACAAAATGTTTGTGAACCATTCAGTTGTTTGGGTAATTATCTGTTTGAGCTAAAACTTCATACCTGTAACAGTGAATCTTCCGGCATCCATTTCTCTACAACATTCTTGTAACACATCTCTCACAGATAATCCTTTAGAGTCTATATAATCCTGCAACATACATGTGGGATATAAATGTGACTACAGAGTTACATAAAACATACAAGGGCAGACTTCCCGAAATACGTCGGTCCGACGGACATGTCTGATAAATTTTGATCAGGTCCGACAATTTTTTATTCCGGATCGGTCCGACTGTCCGGCTTTTATCCAAGCCGCATGTATACAAAATGGCGTTGCTAAAGGTGCCAAACCTTGGAAAAACCGAAAATCTACATCAGAAAAGTGCGCAGAACAGCAATAAAATGATGAAAAGAATAGACCTGAGACAAAATTTAATGAAAAATGGAAGCAGAACCATGAATCATTGATGTTTGACAGGGAGGGGATGAAAATGCGCTGTACGGATTGTGCCGATTTTGACGGCAAAAAAATAAAAAACAAAAAGTGTCTTAGAAATACACACACAAGTTTTTATTTGATTTTGATCAATTTTATTTGGTCCGACTGATTTTGTTTCGGTCCGACAGATTTTCATGGTTTGTCAGACCGAATGTCTGACAGTTTTTTTCAACTTTCGGGAAGTCTGCAAGGGGTGGGTGTTCGTAAAAAGTATTCGGAAAAAGTTTCATAACATATTTATTCATATGCTTATCTGAATGAAACATTCAACACTGCTTTTAACATATAAATATGATGATAATCGGACAGAAAAAATAAATCTATTTGAATGTATGCATTATGTACAGTAACATCATGTTTTGTTTTACAATATTTACCATTATTTTGGTAGCTTAATTAACCATCTTGGAAAATTTAATGTTCCTGGGCATTTATTAGAGTATACAATGTATATGTTAAATGTCAATGAATTTTTAAAAAGATTACTTACCCTAAATATTTCTGACTCAAACTGGTTATCAAGAATGATCCCCACCAGTGCCTTCCTTCCAAAATTCATCTCTAAAATTATAAATAAAAAGTACTGACAAATGAACAGTATCCTAGACTTCCCAGTGCTTGATTATAAAACAAGAACCACTCATAAATTATCAAAATGTTCATAAAGGAAAAATAAATCAACAGAAAACCATGTGAATGTTGTTGATCTAGACTTTACAGTGAAATAAAATCATGACTTTGATAACATGTGTTTCACATCGTCACCTTCGTGCTGTAACGGGTTAACTCATTATATTAGTCAATGAGAATTAACTCATTACCATACTAAGGTGACAACATAGCAACTATTACCTCCCCTGGCTGCCATTTTGGGGGTCTTTTCCAATATATCATTCTTTTCTTATCTTTTGCATATTTTTTCTGTTTTAAGTGCCTCCGTTGATCTAATTGTAAGAAATTGAGATTATTTATGATTTAAGGGTTCTGGACCCCAGTCAATTAATAAGTATGTTCTACCATAAATCTTATTGAGTAAGGCTTCCCCCACTATATTATTCATGTCAGAAATATAAAAAAATGCCTTTTTCAATACCTTTAAATTTGTTTAAACATCCGAGACAATCTGCTTTTCTACAACCCCAATAAGCATGGCAGTAAGACCTGTAGCATATCCCACCTGAAATCATCATGTCATAAAATGTTTACATAATAAATTTACAGAATAGATCTTGATTATTTTAGTGATCTGTGTTATAACATAGCATATTATGGAGTTCAGATGTGCAGTATTATAATCATGAAGGCCTAGACGGCAAGTGCATCTGCTGTGAAATATATCCTTCTTTGTTTATATAAGGGAAATCTCTGATAATGTTATTATATTCATTAAATTCACCTAAAGTCTATTAAAGTTAAATTAACTCATTAAGTATACCATAGCTTTCTTTAAAATTTAAACATAAAACTGTTAGATATTCTTCGTACATTCTTGAATAAAGAATGGTATAGTCAAACTAACACTAAAATACTGGACTACTTTACAAATGACATTATCCTAAGAGATGTGGTCTTACTAAATTTTTTTTTGCTATAATGATACAGTAGTTAATTTCATTGCCAAAAGAGAAAGACACTGCAATCCAGAATCCTCCCTGAAGTGGAAATTTATGCTGGTCTGGGACACTTCCAGTTTGAGGAGTTTTTACTTTAACACTGTGTTACTACAGGTTCTTTAAATATATGGTCTCAATCTAAAGTTTGACTTCATGCTTTGAAGCATTTATAAAAAGAAATACTATATATTTTATTTACATGATATAGGAGAAAGATTTTGTTGTCCGAACAGTCTGTTATCTGGAAATGGTTGAAGGCAACACTGACACAGTATATGATTCTGGTTTGGTCCACAAACATGATTAGGTGGTGTGGGCATCTCTTTTGGATCATCTTTGAAAGTCTTCTCTAAACAAATACAAGAAATAATAATCAGAGAGTATGAATAGATCACTTCCATACCTCAAAGGTCATCTCATTATCTCATAGGTCACATCCATAACTCATAGGAAATTTCTATAAGTCACAAGTCACTTCAATACACCATAAGTCATCTCATTATTTCATAGGTCACCTCAATATCTCATATGTAACTTCTGTATCTCATGAGTCACTTTATCACATCATTGTTTCCCTCATTATTTCATGGGTAACATCTTTCTCACATAGGTGATTTCTGTACCTTATAAGTTATCTCATCATTATTGTTCACATCTGTATTAAAAACTTTGAAGGTCTCTTTTTAATTTTAATGTCATGTCAATATTCATTGGTAACTTTATACTTTAAAGGTTAACTCTGTACCTCATAGGTCACTTTAATAACTCACATGGCACCTCATTACCTTACATGCCATTTCATTACATGAAAGGAAATTTCTGTAGTTCATAGTTACACACATGTACTACTAAAATAAAGTAGATCTTGATGCAATTTTTATTGACAATTTCTCTTAGTTATACAAGATACAGATGGACATTCCTTCATTGCTTTATAGCACACTCTGTCCCCCACAAAGAAACATTTTAAATAGAAATATTTAGCATTTTAAAGTGGTTATAAGTTTATATTACTTGTGGAAAAAATAACTTTATCACATACCCATGCCACTTTTGTGACTCTGTAAAAATGGTATGTTCACTAAGGTTATACAAACATAGCATTAAAGTAAGCTAATGTTGGTGTTACACCATATGTGCATCAATGTAACAAATGATTGTTTTAATTGAAAAATGGTTATTATTTAGATATGTGATAGATAGAATATTTTATTCATGTAGATTCATTTCTAAAATTATTGAACTTGTTGACTTAAGTAATATTATGCTCGCCAGGGGCTTGCATTATGAAATTTTATTCAACTTGTTCAATAAATTCAGTATTGAACATACACTCAATCAATGTCCTCTATATATTAAAGCTAGCTATTACCTCCATCGCCTGAGGTAGATGGTTTTACTTCTGCTGGTTCTCCTGTTCCTGAGGTCTCACCAGAAGTGGATGGTTCCCCTCCTGAGCTTGCAGGTTCAGCAGAAGTATTGGTGGTACCAGCAGTTGCAGTGTTGTTGTCCTGGTTCCCAGCTCCAGTGATCAAATTCTTAACATTATTAAGAGCTGTAAAATAATGGTGTTTCGGGTTGATATATGTGGGGTTATTTTTCCTATTTTCCTATCTAACTGTAGATAAATATAAAGAAATGCACTGATTTAAGATTCATGGTTACGAAGAATTTTCAATAAACTTTAAAGGCATTAAAGTACAAATGTAACTTCATTGAATAAACATTTTAATACTAGTTTATTTTGACAAATCAAAATGCAGCTTTATGTGAAAATCATGCAATTCAGTTTTATTTACTTTACTTAAAAAATATTCTCATGTGTAAATGCTGACAGACAATAGTAAAAATTTGTGTGACCAAATATTTTACATGTGTGAAAATAGTAAAAATATCTTTCTTTCCTAAAATGTTAAAATATATAAAATTCCTAATCATCCTTGTGTTTATTAATAAAACATCATCTACATTCTCCTAAGTTCATAATTGAATAGTTCCAGATGTGCTTGAAATTTACTATGCTCAAATTTCATATTTGAAAATATTTGTAATTGCTATAGAGTCTTTTTGTAAATATAAAATAAACATATTTTAACTTTACACAAAGTACATATGCTGTGTTTAAAATTCTACACACCATAGATAGTTACAGTATGAATATATAGTGTCATTAAAAAAAACTGGCAGTTTTTTTTAAGAAAATACCAATTTTACTTGATTTATTAGTAGGGAACGCAGCTTCAAATACACAATTAATACATTCTTTTATTCAAATTGGACATATTCGGTAAGAATTACATAGATTTCAATAAATTTCTGTGATAAAAGCACCACACATATAGTCAAGTTAAAATCAGGTTAACTAATATAAAATGTTGGTGGCTAGAGAATTCACTTATGCCACCAGTGCAGACCAAAGATCAGCCGGCAATCTGTACCGTCACTCCAATCATGGTCTGCAATGTTCACTATTTTGTCTATATATATTTTGAAATTTCCCCTACAAATAATGAATAGCCTTGTCCAGATAGACAGATGGACAAGTCCATTTACGACATTTAGCATGAGGAGGGTTGATAATTTGAAATATGGAACAAGATCTTGTTGCACAATCTCAGTACTTGATTGTGCAATAACATCAAGCTTTTGAAAACTTGTCAGTCAAAATACATACATGACTATTATAAATTCCATGACAAAGTTATAAACTTGTGTTAATAAGTTGAGTTAATGGTCATTTAAAAAGTTGTTTTCAAAGGATGGATTTTGTGAAACATTAGTCCTGTGTAGCAAAATAGTATGTAAAGCCCTTCACAAAGCTGTGACATTGATTCTGATGCCAACACATAGTGAGTAGGATAACTCTCCCTATTTATACCGTATCAACAGTATACTCCAAATACAACCATGTTCAGGGGACCGCCAAATTTATATTGTTATATCTGGATATCATTATATCCATAGGCAAACAAAAAAGAGATGGTGCACCGCAAGTGCAAACATGAACTCGTTTTATAAGCAATTATATATTATAAGAGCAATATGTCAATAAGTTGACAATTTTATTTAATGCATTATATTAATAAGTTTTAAAATGCCGGACAAACACATGCTAACATCTTTGAACAATTTACCTGTTTTTATTCCTCCTATAACTCCCGTCCCAGTATCTGGATCCTTATATTCTGGGCACTGACGACACACAGTTTTATATGCTCTAAAATTGGAAAAATAACAAAAATATACAGTTTGAAATTTAGGAAATAGATATCAATTTTGAGTGCATTGGTGTAGAATAATGCACAGTTCCAATTCAAATACATAATTGAGCCACGTCATGACAAAACCAACATAATGGGTTTGCGACCAGCATGGATCCAGCCAGACCAGCCTGCGCATCCGTGCAGTCTGATCAGAATCCATGCTGTTCGCTATCAGTTTCTCTACTTGTAATAGGGTTGGTAAGCGAACAGCATGGATCCTGATCAGACTGCTCGGATGCGCAGGCTGGTCTGGATCCATGCTGGTCGCCAACCCATTATGTTGGTTTTGTCATGGCACGGCTCATACCAATTCAAAAACAACCTCGTTTCCTCATATCACACCAATATACTGGTAAGTGCCTTGAAAAAGACTCATAAGTGAGTTATATGAGTTTCACAATCAGGCCTTCAAAAATATGTTTTAACTAAAAAAAGCTTTTAACATCTGTTTTACATCCAAAACTAATAAGTGTTCTCCTTAAAGGGACTCCACATAATAGGACTGAAAATAATTTTCCGAGATTAATGCCATATTTGATGTAAATCTAGACCAATAATGTTTGTGCAAAATTTCAGATCGTTTGTTTAAGTGCCTCAGCTGATCGTTTTTAATGAAAATATTTTTATTTTCTTTTATCTTTAGAATTTTGAACCTCAGTGGAGTTCCTTTAATGCAAAATCAGAACTTAATCTTACCTTGTTACTCCAAATATTGGTGTACCAAATCCAAATAATGGTGCCTGTTGAATTACTGGTGGAAATATTGGAGGTACTGGAGGATTTACGTAGTTATCATCACCATCATCATCATTATCATCACTATTATCATCATCATCACTATAGTCACTGCTTTCTTGTTTCACAAGATTCTTTGGATACAACTATAAGTAAATAACACACAATAAATGAGCCATGTCACGACAAAACCAACATAGTGCGTTTGCCACCAGCATGGATCCAGACCAGCCTGCGCATCCGCGCAGTCTGATCAGGATCCATGCTGTTCACTTACAAAGGCTATTACATGTAGAGAAACTGATAGCGAACAGCATGGATCCTGATCAGACTGCGCGGATGCTGTTGGTTTTGTCATGACGCGGCTCAAATACATTTTAAGCCTTAATCTGGCCTAAAGTGATAAGCCTTGGCCACCAGTAACGAGTCAGACAAGCCTGCACATCTGTGCTGGTTGACCAGGCTCTATAATGTTGAATTTTTGATAGTGAATTTACCACAGGCACTAGTCACATCATCAAATACTTTACATAATCGGCCTATATATGTATGTTAAGACATCTTATTATAGTGTATAGCCAATATAGAACATAAAAAAAAGTTTGTCTCAAGCACCTTTGGAATTTACATTGTAACTGAGATATTTATAAATATTTTTCTGCCGAAAAGTTCCACTCCATGTACCATGTGACTCCCTACAATACAGGTACATTAGTCTTTGGGGATTTCAAGAATGATATGTGATATATAGATTTTTCAGGGCATTTTATCATTGGTTTTTAACACTTACCACAATTAATATTTTAAATGGGCTGGTTCACCTTTCAATCTGGACAAAACCATTCATTATGTGAAGGGAAAATGTCAAAACATGTACTGACTCAAAAGTGAACAGTGCAGACAATAAACAGATGACACAGACATGCAGGCTGATCTTGGGCTGCATTGGTCACATGGGTAGATTCAGTAGCAAAATCATTTCAGTTGGAAAATCATTTTTATTTCTATTCTTTTCATTTTCTTACTTTCTTAGTTAACACAAATTTATTTTAGTTCAATTGTGTTAAAAGCTACATGTATAAGCTTATTGAAACACTCTCCAATCTGTTCCTGAAACCAGCCAGTACTAACCTATCAGTGTTAAATTTCAAACACTTGTTTCCCACTGACCGGGTTTGAACCCATGCAGTTGGCAATCTTTAAATTACTAGTCTGACATGTTAGCCACTCGGACATGCCACTTCTATATGTATAGGTTTTATAAAATGAAAAATAATTATACAATTATCATATATAATAATTTCAGTTTTTTATTAGAAGTACCCTTGGCAAATATCCTGTATATATACAGATTTTTTTTTTCTGCAGGGAATGGATTAAATCAAGCAACAAATTATTGGCAGGACTTACCATATCGTTAGTTATTTTGTTTTTCTTGTTAAGTTCATCTAAATCTTCAGCAGGTCTTCTTTTACCTTAAAAATATCATAAGATATCTGCTATAGTAATGGGCAAACTCTGAGAGGGTTATGGTATAAAAATATTTTTATAAAATCTAAAAACAGTAAAATTATATTGGTTCCATTATTATATTGCTGATTTCCGAAAACTTTGTAACAGAATGTCTCTGTTATTTAACACACATGAATAATGTATGTTAACAGAATAAAATGTTCCGAAACAAAATTTTACTTTGCTATTTCAATTGTGCCATTTGTTTTTTTAAGACAATTAACTACCATTTTTACTTCATACAAGCATTTTGAAAGTATTCATTTTTAAAATTAAGAACAATAAATTTTGCAGTAGATATATAACTTTTTACACTTTTAACCTGCTGGACCTATGTTACAGTAATGAACTTGCCTGACCCAGCGTTGAGTTTGGAACAGTTAATTCTTAGCTTAAAGGGACATAACAGGAAATATTTTTCAACATTTGTAAACCATTTGAGGAAGGTCAAGACCAATAACTTGTTTGCTAAATTTCATATCACTTGCTCAATCCATTTTTTAAAATACATCATTTTCATTATACAAAATGTCCCAAAAATGAACTTATATTATCTTTCGCATACTTTTTGTTTTATGTGCCAAATTCTTTGTTAAATTTGATCAAATCTGAAATTTAATGTTTTTAGCCTTTACGACCTCAGTGGAGCTTCTTTAAGAGATTTCAATATTACATTAAAAATTGAGCTATCAATAATAAAGAGCATGTGGCAAGCTGGCCTTGCTTTATACTGGTGGTAAAGATTAATCACTTTTAGTTCCAGCAGATTAAAGATTAACCATCAAATTCTCAAAGAAAATTAGAATATTTTAAATATCTCTTTTTAAAGAAATTAAACAAGTTTCTTGCTCAAGGAAACAACAACTTGCCCCTGATGAGGTTTGAACTCATGCGGCTAGCAATCATTAAATTACTTGTCCGACACGTTAACCACTCAGCCATAGCACCACTAAAATAATAAATTAACCTTTGCATAGATATCTGACCTCAAACTTGACAGGCAAGTTGTTATTAACTAAAGCAACAAACTTTACAATCCTTGCTTAGTACTTGTTGGTTCCAGGAATGGATTATAGTGCTGTGTGTCTATGAGCTTACAACTTTGGAACTAAAATAAATTTTGTATAACCTAAAGCTATTACCAGAAGAAAGAATTAAGAAAGATCTGGTCATAATGTCATTGCTAGAGCTCTAGCAAAGGGGCAATTTGAGCGACTACGTCAGCATAAGTTTCTGAACTTCGTCGCCTGAAAATCGAAGCCAAATTGACTTAACCATGGTTTTAAAACTTACCCCATGTACAGACATCTAAACAAATCAAACTTGAACATACCTGGATGCTCTTTAAGGTAGGCCTCTATTAAGTTATTGACTATATGATTCTTGTTGATCCTCTCCACATTTTTTCTACACTGTAAAATAATCATATTTTACTGATAACAGAAGATATTTGAATAATTTAATACTAAATTTATTCAATCAGTTCAGTAAATTTAGTATTAAATCTACGCAAATATGATATTCTATTCATCACATATCTAAAATAAGAAAGTTGTTAGATAATCATACAGAAGAATTGTTTGAAGTTTCAACCCATTCCCTTCATATGTCTTGGAGGATACCAACTTTCACATAAAACCTTAATCTAAAAATTTAACTAAACTGTGATGGCCACTCACAATAGCTCTCCCTATTATTCAAATAGTCGAACTAAAAATATAAAGATAAACTCTATTTTATTTCAAAAAAATAATTAAAATTTATTTTACTCATCTGGAGGCAAGCTACAAAAAATATTTACAAAATATACACAAGATATGTTTGTAAAACATGTATGCCCCCTATCGGCAGCCAATTAGTCATGTGATCAGGTTATTATGCATGACTTCTAACCCAGTGAACAAACAATTAATAAGGGTTATCTAGTATCTACTGGTCATGACTAGTCACAATGTAATAATTATTGTGACCCCATAGGTTGTGTGCAGCAATTTAAGTTATTACAAATCTTACCAAATAATATATGCAAAAATTTTATGAATCATGTAGGCCTCATTAATGACAGCCAAGTTGTTATATTACATAAGACCTTCAAATGTGTATACCAAAAGCATTTTTAGTTCAATATAAAAATATCAACCAAGGCAACTTGAGTTGTTGAGTTATTGGTCAGAAACCGTCATTAAATACAGGGTCAATATGGTATTGACCCCTTGACCCCAAAATCAATAGGGGTCATCTACTGATCATGACCAATCACCATATCAAGTTTGAAGTCCCTAGGCCTAAGGGTTCTTTAGTTATTGATCAGAAACCGTTTTTACCTAATAGGTCAATGTGACCTTGACCTTTGACCCCAAAATCAATAGGGGTCATCTGCTGGTCATGACAATCACCATACCAAGTTTGAAGTTCCTAGGCCTATAGGTTCTTTAGTTATTGATCGGAAACTGTTTTTACCTAAGAGGTCAATGTGACCTTGACCTTTGACCCTTGACCCCAAAATCGATAGGGGTCATCTACTGATCATGACCAATCACCATATCAAGTTTGAAGTCCCTAGGCCTAAGGGTTCTTAAGTTATTGATCAGGAAACCGTTTTTACCTACAAGGTCAATGTGACCTTGACCTTTGACCCCTTAATCCCAAAATCAAAAGGGGTCATCTGCTGGTCATGACCAATCACCATACCAAGTTTGAAGTTCCTAGGCCTATAGGTTCTTTAGTTATTGATCGGAAACTGTTTTTACCTAAGAGGTCAATGTGACCTTGACCTTTGACCCCAAAATCAATAGGGGTCATCTACTGATCATGACCAATCACCATACCAAGTTTAAAGTCCCTAGGCCTAAGGGTTCTTTAGTTATTGATCAGAAACCGTTTTTACCTACAAGGTCAATGTGACCTTGACCTTTGACCCCTTAACCCCAAAATCAATAGGGGTCATTGGCTAGTCATGACCAATCACCATACCAAGTTTGAAGTTCCTAGGCCTATGGGTTCTTTAATTATTGATCGGAAACCGTTTTTACCTAAGAGGCCAATGTGACCTTGACCTTTGACCCCTTGACCCCAAAATCAATAGGGGTCATCTACTGGTCATGACCAATCACCATACTAAGTTTGAACTTCCTAGGCCTAAGGGTTCTTTAGTTATCACTCGGAAACCATTTGGTCTACGGACCGACGGACTGATGGACCGACAATTGCAAAGCAATATACCCCCTCTTCTTAGAAGTGGGGGCATAATAACACTTACAGAAGGGCATTCTTGTGACCTTGACATCCAATCAGAGTAACAGCCTGCACAGAATGAATGTAAACATGGTTGTAGACTGTAAAAAGAGGTATTAGTTTGGTTTATTTAAAGCATGAAAAAAGGCTTTGTTCAAAATGGTTGCAACTCATATGGCATTGTAACTCTTATGACAAAGGGAAGGCTTTTACCTATTCCTTTTGTTAAGGAATGATTTTACTCATTCCCTTTGTTCATTTGTTTTGCTGGATTTATTTAACATTACTTTGGTCATATCCACCTCACCTGCTGCATTTCTGGATAACTTACCAGCAATAACCAACTTCTCCACAAGTGAACAACTTCTTATTCCAAATGATTTCTGAATCAGCAGTGAAAGGCAAATAATTAGACTCAATGCCCAAGATCAACAGTCACACAGAAATTTCCTATCATCAGACTTGACCCCCTAAATTACTAATTTGAAACACTCACAAACTGGTACATTCCTATTATGCACAAATACCCAAAAAATATAAATTTTCCATTTACTATACAGGTTAAAGAATCAATTATAGTGTTGCAGCAATGGTTTGAGTTAGATCTACAAAATGTACTTATAACAGAATACATGTGTATTATGCAATTTGGGTATTTTAAAGGAAACTGTATACAATTTTAATATTTCTGAAGTGACATTATGCCCAAGTACATACTAATGAAGGGAGAAATAACAACCCTACCTGATACAGTCATGCATTATTTCTTGGCAGATCATACATTGTAGGTTTTCCTCAATATCATCTTTTTCCTCTATACATGGTTTAGATGATGTTGCCTTGGTAACATCACTCGCTACTTCAGAAGATTTCTTTTCTTCTTTAGAACTTCCCCTTTCTTTACTTTCAATATCTTTGGCTTTATTTGATTTACTTTCCTCAGTTTCTGCTACTTTCACATTACTAGTCTCTTCAGTTTTGGCTTTTTTGGGTTCTTTGGCTTCTTCAGCATTATCAACAGACTTCCGTTTATTGTTTACTCTTTCAGGAGAAATGTAGTTACAGTCTGTGTCTGGTAAAATAAGAGTTAGTTCCCTTGAATTTTAAAATAATCTATGAAATTGTGCCAAATCTTTTTTCCATGCAATATAATACTTTGAATAGAGAAAAAACTTGACAGCATTTTTAGAATAAAACTATGATAAAAAGGGAAACAAATAAAATGGCAACTCTAATTCTACATCAATGAATAGTTTTATAACAGTGAATGTTAAATCTCAACATTTCATTTATCTCAATTTCAAGGAGCTAAAATACTATGTAATATACTATTCATCTTATTCAAGTTTTGCAAAAAGCAATCCAATCATCTGTAACTGTCAAAATGATCAAAACAATATGATCATTTTAGATTTATCCTTGCCACCATTAACTCTTAGCCATGCAACCTGCCCCATCTGATCATGGTCTGCACTCAGTCAGTATATACTTTAAAAAATTTCCCTAAAAATGATGAATGGTTCTGTCCAGATTGACAGATGGACAAGTCCATTTGAGATATTTAGCATGGTCCAGTCAACAAATTTAGCATTGCAAAGCTATAAAACGTACTTATAGGCACATCAAATTTATCTAGCTTACTAAATTAATACTTGAAAATACAATACTAATAAAATATTTACCTTCAAGGGTGGCATCCATTAAATTAGGTGGGGAATATTCTTGAGTACCTTCTTCTTTTTGCAGTTCAGATAAATCTTGGAAAATATATCCAACATCTGTAACAATATCACAACAATATTTCAACTGACATATCTTAGGTAAAAATGCACCACATGTACTGTAAAACACATGTTTTACATATGGTTAGAAACTTATGGAATCTCATAATAAAACACACTTATGTTTTACATAATTATAAGACCCTGGTGAAACATATATTACTTTACATATTATTTTATTAAACACATGTTTTCCAAAACATATGAAACACATATGTTTTACATATGGAATTCAAGAATGTGTCTATAAGTGATAAGCTTCCTACATAATCAAACTAACATAAATTCAGTATAAACTGTGGCCTGGAGCTCTATTATGCAGGTATACAAATAAAAATTAAGCTAGACATTAAAACAAATCTGAAGCAGACAAAAGTAATGTCAATCATCATATTAAGTTTGTTGAAAAGTCTGTTACGAACTACTGTTCAATAAATAATCAACAAACAATAACTTAATATTAAAGATGCTATAAAATAACGTTCATATATTCTGAATAAAGTTCAAACAATAAGATAGTTTGGCATAATCTATATAAAAGCGATACTTACTGAGTTCCTCGTTATCTTTCTTGAAAACAATGTAAAACTCATCCCCATGCTGAAGTTCTTTCGTCTAAAAGATTAAAAATAAAAGCATCATCAATTTAAAGAAAAAACACTGATATATTATCATTGACTTTTTGCTTATTTTGTTTTACTATTGAATAGCTGTCTTTAATCAAAAAAGCATACATGCACCTCTAGATTTATGCTAATTTTCATTAAAATTTTGAAAATGTATTTAAAAGTAAAATATTTGAAGTGAGCATGGAAAGTAATTTATACAATCCAAACAGCATTTACAATCCTCGTCAATAAAAAAAGGGTTCAAAATATGCAAAAAACCAGCCCTTACTGCATTAGTCATGCAGTAGAAATACGCTAATAAATACTGCAAAATAATTCATCAATCACGCATAACATGCAAATTATTAGTTGAATCTGGATTTTAATTTATTTTTCTTAAAAATGATAATACATTTTTCTCAAGTTTTATTTTCTTGAAATATTTTGGCTCATTTTGAGGCATGCAGCTTTAAAAGTTTACTGTTATGTGTTACAATTATACAAGAATAAAAAAATTGTACAAAATCAGACACTGAAGATTTAACAGTTACTTTCTTAATAAAATTTAAAGATACAGTCATGAATGATGAGATTTTAAATGTAATCTTTTATATTGTTTTAGTAATAGTTAGCAATATTTTCATAACTTAAAGGAACTCCACTGAGGTTTATAAGTCTAAAAACATGAAATTTTAATTTTTCACATAGATAAACATTAGCACTTAAAACATAAATATTTATAAAATATAACCAAAAATATAGAAGAAATACATTGAAAATCATATGATTGTGCTATTCTCAGTCCGATTTGAATGAAAAGCGTTTAAACGCTTTTCAATTTTGGGTCATTTTTCACTATCATAATAATTATTCTGGAAAAACGGAGCAAGCTAATGATCTGAAATTCTGCACATAAGTTATTAGTATAGATCTACATCAAATGGTGTAATAAACTCAAAAAATTATTTCCAGTCCTGTCATGTCAAAAAACCTCAGTGGAGTCCCTTTAAAGTAAAAATTCATCAGTTTTAAGCTGAATATTGACACATTTGATGTAAATCATGACAGATCAATTAAACTTTGTTTTGGGCTTGATTTTTTACGTTACACTGTTTCGTTGTGACATAAACCCCAATCAAACAAACAAACAAACACTGTTTTGGTTATATGATGACTTCCCAGCTTTACTAAAACTAGCTGATCAAATACATACCTTTCCTTTAGTAACTTTATATGTCATATTCAGCAAGGTACCATTTGTACTGCAATTAAATAATAATTCTGTTTTAAATATAACAGAATCTGATGATGATGCAAAATGGTATGTTCATAATAAGTAATAAGGCTATTATAACCATTTTAAATATATATTCATGTACAAATGTTAATTTCTAAATTTTGTAAAATTATATTGAATGTAGAATATTAAAGTTAAATGAAACAGTACTACTTGTACATGCATATACAATTATGATGAGAGAAGAGGTAAAAAAATGCACTATTATTCATTTCCGCCCAAAAAATTAGGGGAAAGAGGGTATCTTTTATCAAATTGAATTAAAATGCACCCTTTTACAAGAGTTAATTTCTTTATACAGAAAAATGGCATGGTATGAAACTATATATGTATATACATGGAGAATTAATTTCAGACCATTTCAGATAATGTCAATCATCATAATTTTAACTAGAAACACAATGACCCCACACTCCATTGTTTGGTCAGTGTATAGATGGAAAATATGACAGCAGGATAGCATGACAGAGGAGTAAAGGCTTCCCAGTTTGACTGTTAACAAGTTGCTGGGAATTTTAACAGTTAATCGTTGATTTCGTAAGAATTGACCAGAACTTTCCATGTTTACACGCATCGCTTGGATGTCCGAAGCCACATGCAATTAAATTTCAGTGAAATTTGGAAACTTGCTCATATTTTTGAGCAATATGAGGGATTTTGATGAAGTAAAAAATGTTTACGAAAGGACAAATTATTTGTAGAGGTAACAATAAACACAAAATAATGATTTGGTCTATTTTTACACAGTTCTTGTTGGTTTACAATAGTTTTTTCTCATTTGAGGTCTTCATTCTTTATAAAGAAATAGTATTATTATCATATATAGGTAAATTGATTGTGTCTAGTGCCTGTGCCCCAACCCTCCAGTGGCGGTCTAAAAACATAAGTCGTTATAAATACCTTGTATCTGTTAATGTTATTTTGCCATCCTTCTCTCGTGATATATGACAGTGGTGTCCAGATACCAGCTTATTCTCACTCAGACTCAAATCACAATCTAGGAATACAACACAACAATGTAAGCTAAAAAAATGTCAAAGGCAGTGTCATGCTTTTTATTAGTAATTTTTTTTTCTCATTTTTAAATATATAGAGAATACATGGCTGATGTCGGTATGGAGAAGGTTTATCCGGTGAGCCAGAAATTGTATCTTGGCATTAGCTATAGTCATTCCCTTTGCATAAAACGGGATAAACCTCCTGCTATCCTGACATCAACCATGTATTTGATTTATCCTGCTTTTATCTACTTTGATCATGTTTTTAGATTTATAAATTATTTAAATGGTTCTATTCATATTTTCCCTGATAAAGCAATATATGAAGTTTTGTTTTGCTGCTAAACATGTGGCATCATCATAAGACATCATGACTTGAAATAGACAACTTTATCCAACAAGGCATTATCCAGCTGATAATGTAGACAGAAGCAGGATAAAATAAAATGTGACACAGAGATATTTGTTCATTTGTTATGAACTATGAAGACTGTATATTAGCGAGCTCGACGAGCTGGCCCGAAGGGCCTGCTCGCAAAGCGAGCTTTACCGTAACGCGAGTACCTGCTAAGTGATGGTTTTGAAAACTTTCGTCCAAAGTACCAAATTGGACACATCGCAACCTTTCGAATTTAAAGGTAACGGTAAAAACTGAGGAATTCTGACTGAAAACGGAGTGTAGACTGGTCACCCGCGCACGTCTATGGGAACCATAATTGGACAGGGAACCAGAATAACGGAAGCTGTGTATAAAAAATGAAAATCGAAGGCGCCATTTTGTTTGAAATCTGATAAATAAAAACAATTTTTTGTCGAATTTTGTTGTGAAAACTATCTAGAATGAAAGAAAATGGTCTAAGTAAGAAAATGAATCCGAACACCAATATCTTTTATTCAGTCGTTAACGCTGTACAGACGTTTAAAGTATTGTTTACGTGACGTCACAATGTAGCGCCAAACAGCACGTGCAAAACAAACAAATCAAGTACGCTATTTTAATGTCGCAAACGTTTTAAGTTTTACATTTATTTCACTTAAAATAATCTTTATTTTGCTTGAAAAATTATAGAGTGAAATAAAATAAACAAAGTTTAATCAACGTTTTCAAAACTCGTTATTCATTTCACGACAGGGACGGGGCCATATTTAACACAGTACGTGTGACGTCACACGCACTCGCCACTGCATTTGAGATTATTTCATACTATTTCACGTAAAAAGTACATCGAGCTCGCTTTGAGGCTTTGCCTTTTTCATATTATCATTAGTATAACAGCCAAGGAAGTGACTAGCCGTACCGGCCAAACATAAAATAACATATGCATTTCCGACTTCTATATAATTTTGAAAAGTGTCATATGGCTAGCCAATACAGTGTGTCCTGGCTAGCCGTAAGTAACACACATACGGCTAGAGCTTAAATTTGATTTTGACCCACAAATACTTTTGACTTACCGTAAAAGTTCTATATATTAGATATCCTACCGTGACCCAAATTC